>NC_056741.1:1567216244-1567491244 GCF_019279795.1 Protopterus annectens
GTAGAGGTTGTTCTGACTGATCTCATTAATTCTTATATCAAAGATCTCATAGGATCAACCTTCAGCAGTTTGGGTTCATCATAGAGAGTGATTGCTTATTAATTCTAGATAACTTCTTCAGGAAGGCCTCACAGGCTGCTGACAGTGGTTATAATGGTCACACGATGCATTTTGACTTAGCTAAGGTAACACCATACCCCACTTGGCATCGTTAGGTAAGCCAAATGCTTTAAATATAGTCCCTTATGTGTTAACTTGGATAGGGAATATATTCACAGGACTGAGCAAGTAAATGTTGAGCCCCATAAGAAGGGTTGAAATAATTTGCTTCCAGCTTGTTTAGAAGCACTAAAAGGTTTCTAGTGTATTGTATGATATTGCTATACAGTAGGGACTGTTTTCCCCCTTTCCCCACTGTTGTGTGATCTCATAGTTGGTAAATATAAGTAGGAGGGGGGTATAGGTGTGTGTGTGTGGGGGGGAGGGGGGTCATCCCTTCATAGAGGATGCTTGTAGTGTATTCTGAGTTCTATGTTTCAACCTATTCCATTTGATCTTACAGGCTTCGACATTTTTTAATTTTTATGAGTATATTCCCATGAGTAGCAACCTGGCTAAAAGAAAGAACCCACATAGTTTGTGTAGCAGATGCCTCACATGAAAGTATGACATTAAGCAATGGAGTCACTCAGGCCTCAGTTCTGGGAGCTCCTACATTTCAGCATTAATTTCTGTTATTTATGAATTGATAATCAAGACTTCTGGTTAACTAAGTTTGCAGATGTCTACAGACTCAGTTTTATTGTCAGGACACCCTCTGACACTTGAACTATTAAGACAGAACTTAACCTAGTTAATAACCAGTGTACTGAAAATGGGTTCAAATTAATTGCAATAAATGCTACATCATTTCATTTGGCAAACAGCCCCTGCCCTTAACATGGAATATAGACAATACTCCACTGATAAATGAAAATGTAATCAAGGGCCTGAGTTCCTGGGTTGACAATTCCTCTCTTTTGATCATGTGGTAACTAGAATCAGAAAATTAATGTATTTCATGTAGCTAATTGTCAAGGGTATATCATCCAGATCTAAATATGTCATTATTACCTTATATTCAGCACTGATTAGACCAATTTTGCAGTATAATGCACTCTTCAGGATATATTTCATGCAACATATAAATCAAATGGAGAAGCTACACAAATTCCTATTTGAGACAATTTTAGGATTGAAAACCCTGATATAAAAAAGAGGCTAAGTTGTTTTTCCCTTTACTTAGTAACTTATAGATTATTGAGGGGTTATCTGTGCCTTGTCTACCACACCGTTACAGACCGTGTTGTCTTTGATTTCTTGTGTTACTGTAAACATGGCCTTTAACATCGCAGCACAAGAAATATGGACAAAACCTAAAATAATGGGGGTGACAAAGCCTCAAAAATAGGGACAGATTTAAAATATTGCTCTTATAATGTTATAAAGTTGCCAGAATAATAAGATTTGTGTTGGCATCCATTTTTTGAAGGATACAAAGTCTGCATCTGAAATGTATGTCATTGTTTAGTGACTTCAGTCCACAGTGATTTGTCAGAAAACCACACATTTTATGAGGAACAGACCAAAAATATTAGGGAAAAGTTTCTGCAAAAATCTGGACAGTTGAGATGTATGTCTGCAGGTTTATTAATTTAGGAAACACCAGAACATCAGAACATAGGATCCAAATCTTCACAGATATGCAAGTAAAATGCAGTAGAAGGATTGATTCATCATGCAGCACACAATGTAGTGCGATCTTGATGCTGATACAGGATAAAGGGTCTCAAACATATGTCATATGCTGCCCGGCTGAAGAAACTCCAGCTCTATTCAGTCGCATACCGCCTACTCAGAGGTGATCTATGCCTGACGTACAAGGCCATGTCCAATCCGGAATTAATCGACATGCTCCACCTCAGAAAATCCAAATCCATCAGAGCCACGAGAGCAAGAGATTTGAACCTCAACACAGAAATAAATAGGATGTGCTGGAGAGACAGATTGATAACCCAGAGGCTCCCTACACTCTGGAACAGAATCCCAGTCCATGTTAGGCAGAGCCCCTCACTAACTCTCTTCAAGAGAAATCTTGATGAGTGGATGGGAGATCGTAGGTTTACCCCGGGGGTCATCACTGTGTCACTACTAGACAGCGGCACAGTAAACTAAACCTTAAATGGGCGTAGTATTTTCATCCCAGGGGGTGGCGAAAGCCACACACACACTCTGGCTAGGCTTATAAATGCCCTAGGGCAGATAGCCTAGTACGAACCTATGAACCTATATATGTATGTATCAGAGGTTGTGGGGGCACAGGGAAGCATTAAATAAAATGTAATAGAAACATAGATCCATTATGCAGTACTTTCCCCATCTGTGGATCAGCTGCCCCTGCAGGTTAAGTATTGCACTGGATTATCATCCTTCACACAGAACCTAGATTTTATCTTGGGATGAATTGGTCTGTCACTCCTTGAGAAGGGGAGTACATCCTGAGGGTGGGTATTGGAGGCGCACTGATGGTCACCAGCCTAAATTGCCTTGAAACTTCCATGAATCCTATGACTGTAAACTTGTTTGATAATAAAAAGTAAGACGTGGTCATCTGTCTTAGAAAGAGGCATGAAAGTATGCCACTGAGAGGATGATGAAGTCTGACTAAATGACAGCACTGATTCACATCCTGTTAGGCTCCAACTGTATCACTATTGCGGTTTCTTCTTATATCAGAAGGCAATCTGTTCTATTATTTACCAATGACAGCTGAGAATTTGGTAATCTATGCTTTTTCAGATGATTTTGAAATTTTAAAAGTAACACTTGTGTCTCTGAGGGTTTAGGATTGTTAAGTTGTTGGTGAGAGGGTACGCTGCATTTGGGATTGCAAAAGCTGTTTATGTGCTAAGTTTAGTTAATTCAGAGTACAATAGTAATTAAGTTTAAGCTGTTGAAGATCCCAAACTAAGTATAAGTGATGCGTTCAGTATTTGTTTACAGCAATAAATCTATCAGTTCTCTTACAAGCTTGCTCTTTTCTTTTGTGCAGGGTAGTGAGTAGGTTTATTAGTAACTGACGGGAGCTTATTAATGAAGGAAATAAATATGTTATGACAATGGCTGTACTAGCTTTTTCTGAAAATAAATATCTTTGATGTATAGTTCATGTTTTGCTGGCTGCTGCTGGCCAAACGTCGGTAGGTTTCAATATGACAGAAGGAGTTTTGATAACTCAGCCAACTCTACCACGGGTAGAGACTAGTGAAGTATTTTGCAAGAAGTCTTTATTAGGTCAAGAGACAATATTAGGAATTGTCAAGGATAGATGTTTTAGAGAGAAAAAAAACATTTTTTTTATTTTTTAATGCACTGAGCTGCAAACTTCTGCAATTTAGCTATTTTTGCAGGGAACAGAGACATGTATGTAGTTATTACTGACCATATCATGAGAATCTGTAGAGACTGTGGTGATAAACTCACACTGATTATTCGGCAGTCTGACAGTTAACAGAAACATTTAAGGTTGGAGCTGCTTCTGTAGTTCTGGGTTTCATTCCTTCAGTGCCTGAGTGAATAATTTAACCTGACACTGCTACAGTGTATTCACTGAAAATGGGCCTCAACACTGTTAAAGTTTATGAAATAAAATTAAAAAATAAAAAGTGGTAACTGCACTGCGTTTAACACTGCAGTGTTGTTTGCCCCATTATTCATAAAGAAGTTGAAAAGGAGGGGGCCTAGGATGTACCATTGGGATACAGAACAGAAGCAATCATTCCTATCCATCTTACAGTTAGCTTCATTTTCTAACTAGGTCGCAAATCACTTAGCAGTACTAAAGGAGAAGCCATCATTGCTGATGATTTCTATTTGTATTGAATGGGAAACTATATAGAGAGATTAGGATAGCTTATCAGAATGAAGGTAACCACAGATGTACCCTGTGAAGTTAAGGAAAAGCTGTCTCTTTTGTTGTCTTTGGTCTGAAATCCATGCCTTAGAGTTAATGGTTAAATTGTCTTTTATTAGCAATCTACCAGCTGTTTGTGCATGTATTTTAAAAGAGTTTTTTGAAAGAAGAGGTAGAAGTAGAAGGGATAATATCTGGAAGTTGCTGAGCAAAATAGATTATCTATAATTACAGAGGAAAACTCAAAAGTAATTGTTTTCTGCAGTTTGTACAATGTATTCTTTGATGGATTTATTTATCAGGGTAGTAATGGGGCATGTGATGACTTGAGACCCTGTATGTAGAGACTGAAGTCGTACTTTTTAAGAATGGGATAACCGTTTCTGACAAAACATCTACCAGTTAATTTGTAATGGACAGAGGGATGCAAGTTCTAACCCTTGCACCACAGCCATCAGCGTTGGATGTGATATGAAACTGGTATTATTGGATTTGACTCCCATCACTGGTAAAAGTTAGTAGCTAAAGAACATTTTGGCTTAAGGCTATAAGGTAGATGTGCACAGCTGTCTTAAAAAATAGCCAGCAACTGCCGAACTGCCGTACCTAGATAGACTTCACACTGCACATCTACAGATCAGAATTATATTCAGTGGCTCCCTAGGATTTCATATACCTCAGACTAAACGCAATGCCTTTTAGAGCAATCTTTCCAACAGTAAGTGAAACTTGACTAAAATTAATTTTGCACAGCAGCACACACAATATTCCTTAAGATGGGGAAAAACGGTGTCTGTCCATCACTGACGGCCTCCTTCCCAAGCTTTAAGGTATGATGACAAAAGTTATTCAAAGCAAATAAAACAAGAACACTCCTTTCTGCTTACACTTAAAGCAAGCCAATTTTTAAATATTCTGATGATAGCAATTACCTTTGAGCAGTCACCTTTCTCAATGGGCAGATACGATGTAGCTGTGGCTACATAAAAATGCATATACCGTTTAACCAATGTATAAAACTATTATCCACAATCATTCAAATTTGAATAATAGAAATCTTTGTTCGAAATAAATGAGTTGAATCATTATTTTCAATGTAAATATGCAGAAATTAAAAGGCTTGCAGAAGAAATTGAAAAAAAAAGACAGTGGTCAAGGACTGTCTAATATCTAAGCTAGAAACTATCTGCTTCTGTTTTAGGATATACTGTGCTTTTTCTGGCTTTTAGGTCCAAAATGGAGTTTTCAGAGGTCTTGCAGCCAGTGTGGTTGAGGTTTGCCTCCAAAGGTGTCCTCCAGCACGTGCTCCCATAGCTTCTGTACTTCTTTAACACTCTGTAACTGTTAGCATTTGAACTAACCATTTACTTCCTCTATTTATAAATTCTGAAACATGTTTTTTGTGGTTTTGATTTGAATTTAAAGGGTGCCCTTCCCAATTCCACAGGTACCTATCTAAGAGAGAATGGTAGGAGTCAGCAGGCCAGAGTCCAGATAAGGACATCACCATGTGATCTAATTCAGCAACCTTCAAGCTGCAGACTCTGCAGTAGTGAAGACGGTTAAGAAGCAAGGATTAGTTCTATTTTTCTACAGTTGCAATCCATTCCGTGGTAGTGAAGGCTAAGTTATATACCATTCTCCACATTTTACTTTACATATTACATCTCCCAGAAAAAGACAAGTGCAGTATAACCGTTTTCACATTTATCTTGATTCGATGCAAATGTAGTTCAAACTCTAATGCATATTTTCTATGAAAGGACAGAAACACGAAAGAAAGCGCTTAACACTACATTTGGTTCAGATCCTATATTTGCCTAGCAAGAAAGTTTTTTATTGTTTAAATTTAGTTCTTTCTTTGTTTTCAGTTCAGTTTTTTAGTTCATTTTCCAATATTCCACTTTAAAACATATTAAACCAAATAACTGATAAAAATAAAAATAATAAACTCGGTGATAAACCAAACTGTGCTTTAATACAGAAATTCAGTAAAAATCCAGTAAGCGCTTTCGTCTTTTCATACACAAGACGTCTTCAGACTGAATTAAAACCTCTCACTTCATTCATTAAATACTAAAATATATCATCACATGTCATTCCCAATTAATGTCTTAACCCTTTCTTTCTCAAATAGGCTACAAAATCTCCTCTGTTGTTTAGCCCAGGGGGATAGCAGGCATTTAACTTAACCTGCCATGTATATTCCAACCATCCCAACTCCTCCTCAGCATTCAACTTGATCTCATAGTCAGCAATATTTCCCAAAACCAAAAATTTAAAATTGATTTTACAACCCCCCATTTTGTAATGTTTACCTAAAGCATTAGCTTCATTGCCAGTTTCCACAGCTCTTTTATGTTCATGCGTTCTTTTGAACAGCTCCCTACTAGTACGGCCAACATAGAATGCATTGCAAGACTGACATACAATTAGATAAAAAACAAACTTTGATTTACATATGTAAACCTTGTTGACATATATTTTTACATCATTAATAACAATTTCACTGACTCCTTCATAAATTAAATCATAGAAATTGATTCCAAACATTTTTCCATCCTGCCTCTTGTACTAAAAGACCTGGGATTCAAACTGCTTTGGAAAAAGTTTTTAAAACTCTTTCCCTTTTTGTACAGAAAGAGTGGACCATTACTGACTGCTTCTACTACTTCTTCACTGCTCTTCAAAATTTTCCAATTTGTTCTGATAATCTGTTTAATGGCTTCCGAATCTACACTATTCGATATTTGCATAGCGGTTCCAAAGTCATTGTTGATATTTTTCTTAGAAAAAACTTGTAAATTTTCTCTAGTTCTTTTGACTTCACTAAATTTACTTCTCAGTAATTCATTTGAATAGCCTCTAGCTACAAACTTGTTACATATAGCTTTGCTCTCTTTAATAAAATCAGCATCATCTAAAGTAAGTTGATGTGCTCTCATCAGTTGACCCTTAACAATATTTTCTTTCATATATCTGGGATGCATGCTTGAAAAGTGTAAATATGCATTGTTTTGCACATTCTTTTTGTTAATTTTAGTAGCTAACTTGCCATTTTCTTTATACACTACTACATCCAAATATGAAATACTTTTGTCATTCAAAACTGAAGTAAATTTCAAGTACGTACACACCCTGTTTATATACAGCAAGAAAGATTCAAGGGACTCCAACCCCCCTCTCCAAACAATAAACAAATCATCTATAAAGCGTTTGTAACAAAGTATATTGTTTTTGAATGTATCAATCAAAATATGTCTTTTCTCCCAACCATTCATGGAAATGTTGGCATAACTGGGTGCCATCGCTGCACCCATTGCTACTCCATTTTTTTGATGGAAAAAATCATCTTTAAACTTGAAGTAGTTGTAGCTCAAAATAACATCTAACATTTCCATAAGTAAACTAGTAGTATTATTGGAAAACAAACCTGAACTTAAAAGCTCTAATCTCACTGTTTCCATTCCTTCTTCATTGGGAATAACTGTATATAAAGACTTCACATCTAAAGTGACTAAAATGTCTGACTCAATAACATTCACTTTTTTGATGTGTCCAATAAAATCAAATGTGTCCTTAATGTAAGCACTACCTCTGACCGCTACCTTTTGTAAATGCATGTCTACAAAAACAGAAATATTTTTATTTTCATTTTCCAATATTATTACACTTATTCTTATGTCAGATTCAAGCTTTTTGATTTGTTTGAGCATTGTGCTTGCATGTACTTTAAATTGTGAAATAGCCATGATGTGCTTTGTATATAGTATGACATGGTTCTGATGAAACAGATGTTAGCTTTTGAGAGAGTCATAGAAAAGTATAACAAACTTTTAAGCTATGATGTTATCATCTAGCTGTATGAAAGGAGAGGTAGTGCAACTGTGTTCTATGTGGAGAAGTTGAT
This sequence comes from Protopterus annectens, assembly GCF_019279795.1. Classification (NCBI taxonomy): domain Eukaryota; kingdom Metazoa; phylum Chordata; order Ceratodontiformes; family Protopteridae; genus Protopterus; species Protopterus annectens. Next base: position 1,567,224,107 of record NC_056741.1, read on the forward strand.
CAGTCGTTTTCTAGAATTTTTTTTTAGGCTGTAGTGCATAGTGCATGTTGTCTCTGCTGGTCATTGTAATAAGACTACTTACTTGAGAAAATGGCTTTTTTTGGATGAATCCTTTGCCAGTTAAAACGTATCACAGTTGTGAGGAAGCCTAGATCTATGGTGGATTGCTCAAAGACAATTCTCCCCACCCACCCACCTTAAATCTCTTAATTTTGGGTTTGACTCATGGTATGGTGATCTTTCTTATATATTTCTTATGGAGGGAACAGAATTTATACATTTTTTAGGAAGATTGCAATGAAGTATTTTGATGCATCTTCTAAGGGAAGGATTTGTAGAAGGAATGAGTCTGCTTTGTTTAGCTTCAGAATAAGGGCTGAGGAATCACTTATGTTTAGATTATGAGACTTTAGGTATCTTTGTGTTTTGTGGATTTTAGTCATATTTCAGATAATTTATGCAGTCAGTTAATTATGTATTATGTCAGAAAGTATACCAGCTTGTATTATCAAGTCAGTGATCCTAGCCTTACCATTTTGTTGACTATATGAGTTGAATCAGAGATGATTTCATAGAATCCATGGAGTTTGAGGGACTGGTGCTTGGAAGGAACATGTGCTTGGGGGCCATTTGATAACTCCTAGTCAGTTTTAAAGTCACTCAGAATTATACTTTTCGTATGTAAGTTTACCAAATGCAAGGCCTTATCATCATTTGCTTTGTCTTCATTTAGGGTATGTAGACATAAGTGATAGCAAGTATCCCGTCATTGTTTAATTTATCAACTGTTATGATTCATGGTAGACAGAGATGAGAGAATTGGAACATCTGAAAGTTAAAATGACAGCTGATGCCTACAGCACTACTTAATCCTTTATGTATACTGTCCACCATGATGATGTCATAACCAGGAGGAGTGTCTCCATTGTTCTTATCTGTGGGCTTTAGTCATATTACAGAGATTGCAAGGGTGTCTGGTCTGTATAAAGTAATTTAGCTATAAATAGTAAGAACTTTATAATGCTTCTTGAATTAGTGATTTTTAGTCCTTTTACTCCATTCCTAGGGTTGTGTGGAGGGCCAGAAATGGTATATGCACTCGCGGGTTTGAGCTGAGGTGAATATTATGTATGAGTAACAAAGAGATATACTTCAGCACATGTTGATTAACAATGGAACATTTGACTGCAGTGCATTGTATTTTAAGTTTGGTTGTGGTAAAGTATATTTCAGAATTGGATTTAATATGCTGATGTTGTGCTATTTATGATGTAGTATAATTGCATTAAGATATAGCATAGTAAAGCATTGTGCATTTTCAGTGTGAGATGTTTATTATCATGAAAAGTGCTACAGGACAGAGTGCTTCTAATGTACTACTGTCCAGTAAGCTTAACAAGCATTAACATATATTCATGTCATGTCACGTTTGGGGAAATTTACATTAAATAAATGACTGCTTTTCACTTTTGAATTTGACAAGACCAAATCCCACAGACATAAGTGTAAATGTGCAGGCAGTAAATGGATTGTCATGTACACAAAACAGATAAAACAGGCAGATCATTTTTATGGAAAATGGTACACAAAAGACTAGACCAAGTTCTTATACTTAGTCATTATATATGTGACTCACTTCAGACAGGGAAAAAGTCAAATTTCAGAAAAATGGTGTTTATTTTGAGACCCTTTTTGGAATTCTGCAGCAGAACATAGGAGTTTTATTTCAGACCAGTCATCAAAAGTTGTATAATACAGCTCATGGACTATGAGCGGTATTCATAGTGCTGTGTTTCACATATGCTCAGTGGTAATCGGCAAACAGCAGCACTATACCTATATGTAAAATGTCAGGTCTGTGATGAAACACCTAAAGAGGTTTCTCACATCTTAATCAGCATAAATCCAGAAAGCTCGAGTCAGGTCTGGTATCCCATCTGTGACCCGGAGGGTGACAGGACTAACAAAAAAACAGAGTACAAAGGATTAGCCCAGATAAAATCACTGTAGCTAACATATATAAGAGACTCTCTCTCTGATTTGCTCCCTGTGGGAGGAATAAAGATACCTTGTTGAAGTTTCAAGTAGTTTATTCATTAAGTAGGTAAATGCTTCTGCATTTTTGTACCCTCCTTACGATCTGTTAGATAGGTTACTAACTTGGTATTGTATTAAAGAATATAATTTTTTAAGCGAATATATTTATATGTATATAAATATATTCACGTTTCCTGCTTAAGAGCACTTTACATAGTCTTGCAAGCCTTCACTGGTTATCCTGTCTGTTGTTTGCTATCTGTTCCTCAGCTGTGGAGAGAGGTAAAAATAAGAGAAAAAGACAGTTGCTTACTCATTCTACTTCTCTTTGCATCATGGCTGAAAGCAATTCATTGTATCATGGGCGAGCAGTTTTCCATCATCTCTCTGGCCACCCTGGTAGACATGGACAACCTGAGGTAATGTAAGAATTGTCTCATGTATACTGACAACCACTTAATCCTGAAACAAACAAATAGTTGTGAGAGATGTAGTTACACTATGAATTTGGAGGCAAGACTCTCACATAAGGACAAATCGAATGCCAAACAGGTTGTCAGCACACACACACTTCCCACACTAAATAAGAACATGACACATAAAACAACATATGCAGAGGTACTCACTAGTAACTTGGTAAAAGACCAGAGGCCTCCCAAATAGAAACCACTTACACACATAACAATGCAAAAAACAACACAACACATTAATAACACACAGACACCAGTATCTCAACAAATAAGCCCATAAGGCTTTACACCACAAAACCTAATGGTTATAGGTTACTCCATTGTGAGACACACAGATGTTCCCCTCTCCAGGATGGATAAGGAGTGGGTTACAGTTAGCTGCTTGTCAGGTGCCAGGATCCATCAAGTAACTCAAGCACTCAAGTCACTCAACCACAAGTACTGGTATGACTCTGTCAAAGTCCATGTGGGAGTGAATTACTTAAGATAAACCTCACAGAACTATACGAAGAGAGATATGACTTGAGTTTTCAGATTATGTGTCACAGGCAGGTATAAGCCTAGACTTAAGTAGCATTCTTCCTTCTCTAAGAATGATGCCGCAATATAAATAAAAAAATATCAACTTTAACAATTGGCCCAGCTTGTGGTGTCAGTCCAAAGGGATCCAGTATCTGTCAGCCTGGGAAGACATTGTCAGGAGGCCACGCTGCTTTGCCAGAGATGGCCTGCATTTGTTTCCTGTACTCTTTCAGATACTGGCAAAGGCATTAGCCACCCCTGTAGTGCCTTTTTGAAGGAGTGTCAAAATAACCAACCTCCCAGCATAACAAAATCCTCTCTAGATAAACTCAGGATACTGCTGCTTAATTCTAAGAGTCTAAACAAGAAACTGTACTCCCTGGAAGCACTCCACACTTTTGAAGATGCTGATGTCTGTGCAATCACCAAAACATGGTTCAAAGGTGCAGGAAGCACCCTGGCCAAAGGGGGAGGTGCATCCATCTTCATTAAGGATAAGTTCACCTCGAGACTGGTCAAGCAGTATGACTCTGTTGAGCCACTCCATGTCCAATTAACTTATATGCAAAGCCCCCTACCACATCATAACTAGGTATAGGTCCCCCACCATGAGACAGGAAGAGTATACCGTATACCTGGACTTACTGGAGTCACTTACCATACAGCCCAACATTTTACTCATGGGTGATTTTAATTATCCTACCATCGCCTGGGAAACATACATGACCACATATAGGCTGGCTCAGAAGTTCTTGGACTTTTCAAAGCAAATGCTCTGGAACAGGTAGTCAGCACATTCACAAAGAGGCTCAGATACCCTGGACATAGTACTCATTAACATGGGAGAGCATTGAACCCCCCTCCATGTGATGTCCTCCCTGGTAAGACTGGGCCATAAATCAGTCCTGTTCATTGTTTTTACAAGAGCAGATACCCCATCAAGCTCAGAAACACTTAAGATGTTTTCAGAGACAGTTTACCTTCTGCTAAGTGATGGTATAAAAAGTTTCAAAGCCCCCTCGAAAGCAGATAACACAGACTCCTCTGCAGAGTTGTACTCCAATGCCCTGCATGACCATTTAAGCAATTGTATAGAATTGGTTGTACCTGACTGGATTAAAACCAGGTCTTGCAAAAAAAAAAAAGCCACCCTGAAGGACCTGTAGAATATATAGGCTATGCAACAAGAAAAAGAAACTAATGTCCAAGAACAAGAGGGAACTTGCTCAGCAGAGGAAGAAATCCCTGTCTAGCTTACACAAACAAATTAGAGAGCTTTTGTTATTTTCAAATTAGAGAGCTTGTCAAGACCTCCAAAGATAGTTATGAAGCAAACATAGCCTCCCTAGCTAAATATAACCACAAGGCATTCTTTAACTACATCCAAAATCTAAAAAAAAATTACCCAGCTATCCTCTGAACTAGTTGTGGATGGCACCACCCATACTCAACTGGGGGTATTAGCCAACCTGCTAGCTGACAGATTTGAAGCAAACTTCACACCCTGTCCCTTTCAAACATTCCCCAAAGTATACCTACCATCATTCCTCATCCTGTTATCTCAAGAGAGCAGGTCATCATGGTGCTCTCCAGGGCCAAAAGCATAGCATTAGTTGTACCAGACAACATCCCAGGTTGCCTTTTCAACAACTTAAAACATGACCTAGCAGTTCCACTTGCATCCCTGTTTAAGCACAGCCTGTGAACTTGGCTATGTTCCTGTGCATTGTAGGATAGCAACAGTAATCCCACTGCACAAAGGGGGGCCATCAGCTGATCCTGGGAATTAAAGACCCATAAGCTTGACTAGCCTTATCTGCAAGGCCATGTAAACAATTATTATGGACTTTATTAATAAGGACATAGGTAGTCTCCAAACTCTGGACGCAATCCCGTTTGGATTAATTGAAGGTAGATCATGCCTGTTAAACATGGTTGACTTATTCGAGAAATTCACCAAGGCTGTGGATGAGGGAAAGATAGTGCATACCATCTATCTTGACTTAGCCAAAGCATTTGACACAATCCCCCAACTCGGTTATTATAGAGAAACTCTCCCAGTTGGGAGTTAACCACTACAATACCAGATGGTAGCCAGCTGGCTCACTGACAGGACACACACTGTAAAAGTGTGTGACTTCACCTCTAGCAAAAGACTGGTCACCAGTGGCATACCACAGAGGTCTGTGCTGGATCCCTTACTGTTTGTAATTTATTTCCTCAGAAGTCCAGGCAAACTTGGACAGCCTGTGGCTGATCAAGTTCACCGACAATTGCAAATTGGGAGCAGTCGAATGATTGGTGCCAAAGCCATAGATTAAAGATAAATGCAAAAAAAAAACATTATTATTCCCTTTGCGAAAGTTGACACCTCTGCTAATTATATTATTAACAGCAACCCCCTAGGTATAGACCCAGTGGTATGTGATCTGGGTACTCAGGTTGATAGCAACCTGAACTTTGACCACCACGCATCCATAGTAGTAAGGAAATCCATCTATTTGGCACTTCTTATAGGTAAAGGCATCATCACATTTAGATCTAAGGATGTTATAATTCCATTATACTTGGCCCTCATCAAACCAGTAATTGATGACAATGCTCCCTTTTGCATGTACCTCACCAGACACCTGCAACAATTGGAGAGACCACAGAGGTTTCATACCAGGAAATTAAAGATTACACAAAACAAGTCTTACACGGAAAGACTGAAAGCCCTGCCACTGTATTTTGCCTCCCACAGGTTGCTATGGGGTGACCTGTGCCTGGCTTACAGGGCAGCCTGTCACCCGGTCCTAATGGAAATGCTACCCATTTGTAAATCAAACTGCATGAGAGTCACTTACTCCAGGGAACTTAACCTGGCTTCTAACATGAAAAGGTCATGTTGGAGAGATAGGTATATCTCTCAGAGACTGCCACTTCCCTGGAACAAGCTTCCAATTTCAGTGAAACAGATCTCCTCCTGGACCCTCTTCAAATGAAGCCTAGATCAGTGGATGGATGACTATAAATTCAGTCCTGGGGTAGAGCCCATGTTCCTCCTGGACCCAGGAAATTATTATTAACTACCATAGACCCTTCTGCAAACTTCACTCACCTAACCACCGACAATTGGGGGAACTTGGGATAAATATGTTAGGCTTTTAAGGGCTCTAGGGCCATTAGACTAGTAATCTTCTATGAACCTATCAATGTACAACTTCTATCAGATTAATTAATTATTTTTAATTGATGTCAAAACATTTCCACCCCATACATGCTTCATCTTCTGAAGCACTCCACTGTCTTTTCCTGTGGAAGTGCAGTATGTTACTGTGCAAGTATGTGACAGTTATTTGGTGAAGTATTTCTTGCAAAACTGTTTCAAAGTTCAGAAGGTATCCATTCTTAAAAAGATATTAGGTTGTATGCTTTTGCGTCTTGAATATCATAGTATATAACTGTAACAAATTGTTACAGCTAGTACTCGACATTCCAGAGCTGATACATTAAAAGGCACGACAGTATCTGCGTAGGGGTGTGGGATTTGGTTTTTGATGCATTGAACTATTTCAGAAAATTATGCTGATGTAGCAACATCATCAGATAGTCAGTTTCAGAAAGGAAGCACTGAAACAAAGACTTTCAAGTGACTATAAGCTGCAATGAAATATTCATATCAGTGTTTATCTGTGTCTGTGGGACAGTTGCCATTAATTCTATGGTATGATAATTCTGTAATTTATTTAGCATGGCATAAAGCTTTTCTGTTTGCATTAAGGGATTCATATTATTATAAGCAGACAGTTGCTTCATAGCCCCATCCCCCGACCCTAGCTTGGGTGTGGTGCCTTGGACTATTCATTCTTTTGGGGTCTAGATGAAACGTATGGAAATCTCAAAAAAATTACCTATATATATGTAGATGGTATTATAATTATACCTTTCAGACAGGAAGCTGCATTTTTCCAATGAGTAAGCAGTATTTTTTTCACAGACTTCTTTAAAGCCAATGAGACAAAAGGAGGAAAAGAAAATGCCCAAATACAGAAATGCAAACAAATCAATTTTAATTGTTTTTTTAGGGGGAGCAAGCCACCCTGCACTCCTGATTTGTGGGGCTCCTCCCCCAACTCCTTAGCTTATATTTACCACCTCTACAGTCACATCAATTCAAAGAAAGGAGAACTCTCCCAAAGCAAATGGTCATTGCCAGCGCACACTTAGAAACTGCACTGGCAATGATTTCCTGTGGGAAAGCATTCTGTGTTATGCAATGCTTTGCATCTTTTTCCTCTACTTGCTACTGGCACTTGAACAATTTTATCTCAAACAACTATAGGCAACCCATACAAAGCTCTGACAAGGACAAAAGCACTCATCTCTTGTTTTAACTTAATAAGCCTTGGTTTAAACAAGCAATTCCAGCTTGAACTTATTTTCACCTTATGTTTAATAAGAATGTAAAGTGATCTTTGACAGAGATCTTACATAAAAAGTAGAGACAGCCTTCCATTTTAGTAATTTTTATAACAATATGTAGAGCAGTTGGTCCTGTACTGCACTTTTTGATACTAGGTTACACTTTCTGTGTATGCATACTATATATATATATATATATATATATATATATATATATATATATATATATATATATATATATATATATATATATATATATATTGCCCTAGGGCATTTATAAGCCTAGCCCAAAGTTATGTGGCTTACGCCGCCCCTTATGTTAGAAATACTGTGCCCATTAGTTTGTTGTGCCTCTGTCCAGTAGTGACACAGAGATGATTCCTGGGGTAAACCTACGATCTCCCATCCACCGGTCAAGATTTCTCTTGAACAGAGCCAGCGAGGTGCTCTGCCTCACATGGACCGGGATTTTATTCCACAGCATGGGGAGTCTCTGGGTGATAAATCTATCCCTCCAGCACGTTCTATTTATATCCGTGCTAAGGTTTAAGTCTCTTGCTCTAGTGGTTTTGGTGGATTTGGATTTTTTGAGGTGGAGCATGTCCATTAATTCCGGGTTGGTCATGGCCTTGTATGTCAGGCACAGGTCACCTCTGAGCAGACGGTATGCAACTGAATAGAGTTGGAGTTTCTTCAGTCTGGCAGCATATGACAGGTTTTGGAGTCACTTTATCCTTTTGGTGAGGAACTTTTGGGGTCTCTCCAATTGCTGCAGGTGTCGGGTGAGATACATCCCGAATGGGTCATTGTACTCGATCATTGGTCTGATAAGTGAAGAGTACAGGGGAACAATGACCTCACTTGATCTGGATGTGAATCCCTTCATGATCAGGTGGGCAATGTAGAAGGTCTTTCGAACCACTTTAGCAACGTGAGCGTCAAACGAGAGGCCACTGTCAACCTGGGTCCCCAGGTCCCTGATAACCTCTTCTGTGCTTAGTGGGTTGCCACGTATATGGTAGCTTGGGGTTACCTTGTTTTTCCCGAAGGGTATGACTATACACTTTTTTGCGTTTAACTTCAGGCCATGGCTCTGGCACCAGCTATCAGTTTCCGTGAGACCCCTCTGAAGGATGTCTGTGTCCGATGTACTATCCACTATGGCAGCCAGTTTGCAGTCATCTGCAAACTTTGTCAGCCATAGTCCTCCTATGTTTGCCTGTACTTCTGAGAAGTAGATGCCGAACAATAGGGGGCCAAGGACTGAGCCCTGTGGGACTCCACTTGTAACCGGCTTGGAGTCTGACATGGCTCCAGCAACTCTAACACTGTGGGTTCTTTCCTTTAGCCAGTTTGCAACCCATCTTGTGACATATGGGTTTACATTTAAGCTGGTAAGTTTCTCTATAATACCCGAGTGGGGTATTGTGTCGAAAGCTTTTGCAAGGTCAAGGTAGGCTGTATGGACTGCCTTTCCCTCATCAATGGCCTTGGTGACTGTTTCGAAGAAGTCGACCAAGTTCAAAAGGCAAGATCTGCCCTTGACAAAGCCAAACTGGGTTGGGTCCAAGGTCTGCAAGTCCCCTATGTCCTTGTTTATGAGTTCCATTATGATCCTCTCCATAGCTTTGCAGACCAGGCTTGTTAAGCTTATGGGGCGGTAATTACCAGGGTCCGTAGATGCACCGCCTTTGTGGAGTGGGACCACAGTTGCCGTACGCCACTCCTTGGGCACATATCCTGTGGTGAGGCTAAGATTAAACAGCTGCCTTATGTGTGGGTTTAGTTCTTCATTGAGTTCATGTAGCACACAGCCGGGGACCCCATCCGGTCCCATTGATGCTGTGTTTTTAGCTTTAGAGAGAGCAGCTTTCACCTGCGCATTTGAGATGTCTGGGAGGCTACTCTCAGTTGGGATAGTTATCTCTCCTTTTGGGGGGGAGAGGGGGTGAAGTTTGCGCTGAACCTGTCTGCCAGTATGTTGGCAATGTCTGTGGGTTCAGTGATTTTTGTATCATTTTGGACTAATTCTGAGCATATCTGGGAGTTTCCACCCAGGTTTCTGACATAGCTGAAGAAGGCCTTATGATTGTCTTTTGAATCTATGGCAATTTTTCTCTCAAAGTTGGCCTTGGATGATTTTATGAGGGATCGTAGTTTCTTGCTAGTGCTGATCAAAGATGCCTTCCCTTTTTGGGATTTTGCTCTATCATGTAATAGCTTTCTCCTCTTATTGTAAAGTTTGTTTATGGCTGGGGTCCACCAGACTGGACGTTTGCCCTTGGTGGAAAGAGTCTTGGTTTTATTTGGGATTGCCTGATCCATGCAGTCCTGAAGGTGTTCATAGAAGGCATTTGTAAGGGCTTCCACAGCTTGGGTTGTGGTTTCCATTGGCTCGGGGGCCTTGAAGGATACCACACCTGTCTTGAGTAGTGTGAAGTTTGCTTTAGAGAAGTTCTTCACTGTGGTCTTTTTTGTTTGGGGTGGGGACGGGATGTGGATTTCTAGTGAGATTAGTTTATGATCTGATCTCACCAATGAGGGATATACTTCCGGTGTGGAGAATTTTGTCCCCATGTTCGTGATGATGAGATCTAGTATATTTTCTCCTCTTGTGGGGACAGTGACTAGTTGTTCCATGGCATTTGAATTTATGAACTCCAGGAACCTTTGGGCTAGAAAGTTTGGGCTCGAGTAATGTTCCCAGTCCATATTCGGGTAGTTGAAGTCACCCAATATGATGGTGTTTGGTGATACATTTATACCCTCCAGTGTCTTCAGGAAGGCTGTGTGGGTTTCCTGAGTTTGAGAGGGTGGCCTGTAGCATGCTACAAATTGTAGAGCAGTTTTGCCTATGGTTAATTGTACCTGGATGGTTTCCGATGCTTCGTGCGTAGCCACAAACCTGGAGGTGTGGGTAACCTTGATGAATATGGATACACCCCCTCCTTTTGTGGTGTGGTCCGGGTTTTGGGGCCGGAACGCATGATATGAGATGAAACCTGATAGTGCCGGGGTGCTCTCAGGAGCCTTGAACCAGGTTTCAGTCACAGCACAGACATCGATGTTCTCCATACTGAGAAGGGCCTCGAGTGCGTGCATTTTGAGATTTAGACTTCTGGCATTGAGCAGCATTACCCTTAGTTTCTTCACGTTTTTGTTTTCTAGGGTGGTAGGTTTAGAATTTGAGCCTTGCCTAAAAAAGGCACTATGGGGGTGGCAAGAGCCTTAGCCAATATCCGGAATCCCAGGGGTGACAGGTTCAAGCCGTCCCTTGCGAAGCAGCGTGGCTTGTCGAGCATATCATCCCAGGCAGACAGGCACTGGATCCCCTTTGAATGACACCAGAAATTAAGCCAATTGTTAAAGCTGATCATCTTGTCACTATATTGTGGCATCATTCTTGGTGAAGGAAGGATACTGCTCAGGGTCAGGGTCATACCTGCCTGGGCTACATAATCAGAGAGCTCCTCTATGTCTCTTTTCATGTAGTCCAGGGAGGTACGTCTCAGGTCATTCACACCAGCATGGACAATGACTGTGTCATACTTGTACTTGCCGTGGAGTGACCTGAGTGCTTGTGTTATGTGGCGGATTCTAGCGCCCGATAGGCAGCTTACCGTGACCTTCTCCTTGTTCAGCCTGGTGAGTGGGACGTCAGTGTGTCTGACTATGTAGTCACCAATGACAAGTATGTTTGGTGTTGTATTTGGCCTTAAGGGCAGTGACTGCTTTGCACACTGATTTTGTTGTTTATGTGTTGTTTGTGTGGTGTATTGAGTTTGCAGTTGCTTGGGTGTCTGCTTTGGAGGCCTCTGCTGTTTAGGTAAATTTTTACTCAGAGCCTCCGAGTATGTCTTGGTGTGTTTATGTGTTTGATTCAGTGGTGTGGTTGAGTTATGTGAGACTGGTATTGTGGTGTGTGTAGTTGCCTTCTCCTCCTGCCTGGTCTTGCCAGTCCTGAGTTGAGAGAGCTCAGCCTCCAGTTTGGCTAAATAGCTGCATCTCTCACAAGTGTTAGTGTTACATGGGAGGAGGAGAGGGCTGTCTGTGTACTTGAGGCAATTGTAACATTGTCTCTGAATTCCCAGATTCACCAACTGGGCAGGAGAGGATGCCAGCATCTGACCCTTCGACATGCTAGAAAGATTTATGAGTTGGTATGAGACAGAAAAGTAGTGGGCTTAGCAGGGAAGTGGGCACTCCTGGGGGGCTTTGCTAGTGAGAGATTTGTATAATATAGGGGTGCTTGACCTGCAAAGAGAATGCTTATAAGACAAGGGATATGCTTATAAGACAAGTGCTGAGCTTTTTGAGAAGAAAAAGCTATTTGGAACAAGTGCTGCACTTTTTAGTGAAGGTGTAAACTGTTTAGGTTCCTAACAGAGCAGTTCTAAGGGAAAAATTGAAGAACAGACTTTCTGGAGCCAGAAAGAGTTTAACCTTGTTTAACTGGCGCTGCCCAATGCTGCTCTAGTGGCAACTCCGCACTAAAGCACGTTAAAGCGTGCTTGATAGCAGGGGCTGGAAAGAAGCAGGAATAGACCCAAAACGGACAATAAAACTACAGTTTCAAGTCAGTAACCACCTCTACGGGGGGCAGGGAAGCTGCTCAATGTTATTCACTGCCACTGATCAACAGAGAGACTTTCCTTTAGCCCAAGCAAAAATGGCCTCACAGAAACTTTCAAATAGTTCAGGAACAGCAAGCCTGTAACTGAACTTTTTTAACTCTCAGAAAAGTGGGAAAAAAGCAAGATTTTTTTGTTTTTGTTTTTCAGAGATAGCAGAGGTTCACAAGTAATATCAAGTTATAACAGTGCAGTAAATGACCCCACACAAGAGTGCTAGGTCAAGGACAGAAAATATGCAAGTTTTAAGAAAAAACGATTTAAAATTAAGTGCAAACAGGAAATTCAGCAAACAGCTTTTGGTTGTGCTCTAAATACAGCTACTAATACAGAAATTAAGTTTAACAAGCCAGCAAATGCTCAAGCTAGGCAGCTATGCAGAAAAACTTAGCAAATAAACAGAGAAAAAATACTTAAAATCTCAAAAGTGGCTCCCTTCTTCTCTCAGCGTTTTTTCCTCTTGGAGGGTGCTTCACCAACAGCCAACAAGCCTGAAAAGACACCCAAACCACGAGGCAACTAGGTTTTAAGAGAGGAAGATGAAGGAGTTTTGGAAATTACCCCTAGTGGCCAATAAAACTACAGTTTCAAGTCAGTAACCACCTCTACGGGGGGCAGGGAAGCTGCTCAATGTTATTCACTGCCACTGATCAACAGAGAGACTTTCCTTTAGCCCAAGCAAAAATAGCCTCACAGAAACTTTCAAATAGTTCAGGAACAGCAAGCCTGTAACTGAACTTTTTTAACTCTCAGAAAAGTGGGAAAAAAGCAAGATTTTTTTTTGTTTTTGTTATATATATATATATATATATATATATATATATATATATATATATATATATATATAATTTGTGTGTATGTATATATAAATACATACTATATGGGTGTATAACATTTCATTAAAATGTCATAACACTGACCCAAAGATGATCAAATGCAAATTTTTGATACTGACAAGATGGGGGGGGGGGGGTGACATAGCTGTTTTTTTTTTTTTTGCAGGGAGGCAAACCCCCCCCCCCCTGCAACCCCCATGTTGGAGTTTATGCCTCCACACTCCTCTGTTAAATATATATGTATATCAAGTCTGAAATCAGACTACTCTAGGGAAAAAGCAAATATCCCAGTCCCTGCTGTTCTGCTGGCACTCAGGAAAAGATAGTATATATTTATATATATATATATATATATATATATATATATATGTGTGTGTGTGTGTGTGTGTATGCATGTATGTATGTATGTGTGTTTATATATATATATATATATATATATATATATATATATATATATATGGGTCCAGTACCGTAGATCGAAATTACACTATTTCGAAATACGATAGTAGTGTCCCATTAACGCGAAAGTGCACTTCAACAAAAGTGCACTTTCGCGAAAGTCACTAGAACGAAGGGTTAGAGCATGGGTAATGCATAGTGGATAGCTAGTAAGGCTATCCACTGTCCTTAACCCAAGCCCTAACTCTAAGGTCTGTGACTAGTGCACCACAGTGCAGGAAATTGTATTTCCTCCACTGAGCAGTAGTTACGGACCTATTTCATGTACTGTGGTGTGGTAGTCACGGACCTTAGGGTTAGGGCTTGGGTTAAGGATAGTGGATAGCCCTACTAGCTATCCACTATCCTTAAGCCAAGCCCTAACCCTAAGGTCCATCACTACCGCACCACAGTGCAGGAAATGTCCTGTTTGACTTAGTGACTTTCGCGAAAGTGCACTTTCATTGAAGTGCACTTTCGTGTTAGTGGGACACTACTATCGTATTTCGAAATAGTGTAATTTCGATCTACGGTAGTAGACCCATGTATATATATATATATATATATATATATATATATATATATATATATATACATACATGTGTGTGTATACATTTATCTATCTGTATATATGGATTACCTTTGAAATCCCGAAGCCCATAACACCAGCATTCAGAATGTTGTGAAGACTGACAATCACAAACGGCTGATGTTTCCTGGGGCAAGTAAATAACTGTCAGCACTTAAGGTCCACAAACTCTGTCCTGCTGTCGTTTTGTCACACTGTCATGAGACGGGGAAAAAACGCTGAGCAAAGCTTGGCATTTTTTCAATGTTTGGCTAATGACAGAGATACAATATTTTACTTAAAGACTAAAAATAATGACAGAGGGACAATATTTTAGTCCTTAAGTTAAATAGTGTCCCTCTGTCATTAGAGAGACAGTGGAAAAAAATGACTAAACTTCAGAGGCAAAAAATGATTCATCATATATCTCTACTGTGGAGCTGCAGTTTGCAGCCGTCATCACTATCTTTAATAACGTATAGACTAAAACCAAAACGTGACTGCAGACGTTCCAAGTCTACAACGACTTGGCAAGTCAAATATATATATATATATATATATATCTACATACATATGGATCTAGGACTATTGAACGAAAGTTCAATAGTCCGAATCCACACTCACTGAACACACTTTAACAAAAGCGCTTTCACCGAAAAAGTGTGTTTAAAAACAAAACAATAAAACATTACTTTTATGTTTTTGCAGGGGGGGCAAGCCCCCCTGCATCTCCCACACCCCCCCTACTTAAATATTCTCACTCCGAGGTCGCACTACAGTGGGGAAAAGGGGAATTTTCCCTTATCCCCACTGTAGTGCATTCTCTGCAACAGGCATACTTACGCAAAAGTGCCTTTCAGTGAAAAGCACTTTCGTGCAAGTATGCCCGGCTGAATCTGTTTCGGTTATGTTGCCATTCGGTGATCTGTACGGATCCCATGTGTGTATATATATATATATATATATATATATATATATATATATATATATATATATATATATATATATATAGGTTCCCTTCAGAATATCGAAGTTTTAAAACTTATAATTTCATTTAGTCGATAACACCATATGATCGAAGTTTTAAAACTTCAAAATTCTGAACGGAGATCTCCATACAGTGTGGAATGGGAGATTTTCCCTTTTCCTTGCTGTAGTGCAATGTCTGAGTTGGTATATTTAATTAGCGAGGGTGTGGGGGGTGCAGGGGGCCTGCCCCCTTGCAGCAATATTGGGGAAGTTGGTTTTGTTTTGTTTTTGTATTTATTTTAGAAAATCAAAATTTTGAAACTTCGATCATATGGTCTCGACTGTATGAAATTCGAAGTTTTAAACCTTCTATATTCTGAAGTGAAGCATATATAAGTATATATATATATATATATATATATATATATATATATATATGTGTGTAAAAGCACATAAATGAGCAGGGATACTGCCTTAGGGTAGTGGGATGCAATTTGAAAAGGCAGAGGTGGTTTGCATAAAAAGGAGTGAGGAAGGAAAGCTGAAAAGCATCAATGAGTTATTGCAGGAATCCTTTAAGTGATGGAGCTCTGTATAAAAGTGCGCCTTGTGAGTACACTTGGAATAGCAACCTCAATAGTCAAATGTATGATTACTGTAAATATGTATTTAGTTCTGTTACTTGAATGTTATCAGTTTGGTGTTGACAGGGAAGGGAATGGAGTTTAAATCAAGACAGATTGTACCTCAGGACCCTATAGGAAGGTGAGTAAATGGGCATTACTGCAGAATGTTTTTTCTCAAATAAATAACTACTTCTAAAATCATGCACTGAAACTAAATTCCAAAAAAAAAACACATTATAGTATCCTTTGGGAAGTCATCTATCCCAGGGGGCTACCACATTAATAATGTGTCCCTGATAGTTCACCCACTTTTTCAACATTTGGGAACTTATGTAGACAGTGACCTACCTTTTGACCAGCATATGCCAGTTTTTGTAAGAAACTCTTTCTATAGTGCACAGCTTATAAACCAATTGATTGTGTCTAGATCTAGGGATGTCATTGTCCCACTTTACTCAGCCCTCATTACACCAGTCTTTGAATATAATGCCCTCTTTGGCATGTATCTGTCCAGACAGATACAACTGGAATGCCCACAGAGATACCTTACTAAAAGGACACAAGCCCTAAAGAATATCTTACATGGACTTGACTCAAAGCCTTGTCACTATACTTGGTATCCTACAGACTACTAAGAGGTGACCTGTGTCTGGCATACAAGCCATCCTCCAACCGATTACTGATTAATTTACTGCACACTGGTAATTCGGATTGCATCAGAAATACTTGGTCTAGGGATCTAAACCTGTTCTGCAGCATCAACAGAATGGTTTGGAGGGATAATGATATAATGTAGTATTAAGTTGATTTCTTGATTTCAGACAGGAAGTTGAACTCTCTTCCAAGACTGGAAGCAAGATGGCATCCTGCAGTGCCTGATTCTGAGTCACCTCTTATTCACCATTACCAGTAATGAGGACAATATTTTACTTAAAGACTTCTTCTTCTTCTTTCGGCTTTTCCCAGTTACGGGTCGCCACAGCGGATCATCTGTCTGCTCATGATTGGCTTAAAGACTGAAAAGTAAAAAAAAAAATTTAAAAAGAATGCTTTTTATTGAGTTGCCCTAAAGCGTTACAAATAAGGAATGAGTGAAAACTTTGCAAAAGAAACACAGACAAGATGATTTCAGAAAAACATTTGAGAATGGCTTTGCTATTTCCTGCTACTTCTTCTGGTATCTCATTATGACAACTTTTTTTACAAGTTTGTTTGCTGTCTGTGTACGGCATAGCTGTGGGTGGTCCAAGTAATTCACAACCATTGTTCACCGACTTGGACCTGGAAGATTTAAATCAGTGAGTTAGTAATTTAACCATGTTAGTCCAGTAGTTATCTCAAAGGCTGGATTCCATGCAACTGTTGAGTACCTGAGAGAATACACAGGGGAGACCACAAACTGAGCTTTATCCAATTTTTAATTCTGCAAGACCTAGAGAAACAACTGCTTCAAAAAATGATGGTACACTTCAGAATAAAACTGGTAATGCTCCATTTGTTCAGAATTTTAACACATTAATGGTACCCAGTGTTAACTCATTACAGCTGAGTGATGCTTCCAGGTGCATCTGCAGTTAACTCCAACTGACGCCTGTAGGTGTCAAATACTGCTTGCTCATATTTACATCAATAATTCCCAACATGCAGTAGGGGAATGGGCAAATATTGTACAGAAGAAGAAGAAGAATGTTTGGAAGTGAAAATGCATGAAGCAACTACATCAAAAGAAGTGGAACTTTGCCATATAGTGATTAACCAAGCAGGTGACTGTCATGTAATTTTAGCTCATGTCCCATTCAAGAAGAGCATGCTGACATTTTTTCCAAAGGTTTTACCTTTGTAATGACTAAAAGGACTAATGTTGAGGCTTTGGTAGATTTGAAAATGTATATCAGAGAGCTAAACTTGTGCATTGTTTGTTAATGGTAATTCAAATGAACATAGTTTGAAGTTATCTAGCATTTATAATCCACCCTCCATCGAGTATTGCAGTTTTTTTAGAAACTGTGTGAAGTGGATTTTAGATTCAATATTGAAAAGAAAGCAGTATTGTCAAAATCCAATATCACTACTAATATTACTAAGTAAGAATTAGATTTATTGCAATATGTAAAATCGTCCAATATCCAGATTATGAAACCTGATATAGGAGGTGGGGTGGTCCTTATGGACAACTTGCAATACACTGAGAAAATGTATACCATTTTTTTGAAGATACCTACAGACGGGTCTCAAAAAGTGAGCTGAATATAGCTTATGGTAAAATATGTGCAGTGTTGTCTGATAAGTTTACACAAGAGCAAATTATTGTTGACAGATTTAATTACTTGTAAATAAAAAACCCAGTGGTACCAACAATATATGGAGTACCCAAGAAACACAAAGATAAAAACAATCCATCTATGTGACCTTCAGTGGATGCTAGATGTTCTATCACTTTGCCCTTGGCAAAGTTTTTAGATCATCATTTAAATGTGGATGTGCAGAGAGTTAAACATCTGTGCAAGGATTCCTGGGATTATAGTAAATGTAATGATTTAATATTTGATGATGCTTTGATATTTCTGACAATAGATGTCAGAAATTTGATGACATCAGTTCCCCATGATAAGGAGTTGCAATGGTTTACTGACCTTTTGGATAATAATACTCATTTATCCCAGGACAGGATCAACTTATTTACAGAGTTGTTAAATGTAGTATTATACAACAACTAAATTTTCATTGAAAATCAATACTTTTTGCAACAAAAGAGGGTGGTATGTGCTCAGCATGGGGGTCTCTGTATGCTAATGCAGTAATGAAGTGGGAGAGGAAATATGTCTTTAATAGTCCATACAAGGCTTCATGGTGCCTCTGTATGTGGTTCCTGGATGACGTTTTTATTGTATGGAAAGATGACATGAAAAAACAATACAATCATTTGTGGACTATATTAACAGCACTGCTGATTTCTTAAAATTTACATATGACATAGAGGAGAACTGTATTTCATACTTAAGATGTCATGAAAGTGAAGGACACGTCAACAGGAGGATTCGTTCAAGAATGTTTAGAAAACCCTCTTATTTTAATACCTTCCTGCACTACACTAGCTCTCAACCTACCATCCCCCAAAAAAAAGCAGTAATAAAAGGACAGTTTGTTTGTGCAGCACGCATGACTACTTTATACAGAGACTTTTTAGACAAATGTAACTTGCTTAAAAGCATGTTTCAAAAGAGGTTATCCAGATGCCTTCAGTGACAACTGTCTAGACGAAGTGGTATGGAAAAGAGGAATAATTTATTTACTCCCATTTTGTCAGGAAATGACAGTGGTATATCTACTGTTGTTGCAACTAGTAACGTTTCTGTATCAGTGAGTAACCAGAGAAAACCCATGAATGATTACAAATATAAGAAAAAATGAAGTAATAACCAACAGACAAACCAACATCGTTTTAAGCAGCAAGCAACTAAACAAACAAAACCAACGGTGAAGCGAAGCATGACTCCAAACACCATCCAATAATGTAAAATGTTTAATTTCAGATAAGCGCTTTCACCACTGAATGTGGCTTCATCAGACCATTTACATAAACTAAAACAAGCAAGACAATACAATTAAATACTCACAGAAAACGCTCCATTAATTTAAAAAATTGATTCATGCAATACTAGCTGTCTGTGCATCCACATGCAAAATAGATGACGTCATCTCTACAAGCTATACCATTTAAAGTCACAGTTGCCCTATCTAAACAAATAAACATAAAACATTTTTATATATTGACTGTTATCTTAATATTCAGTCCCATTCTGAAAATAAAAACACATCACAGACATTATGTCTCTCCACTTACAACAAGAAGTATGTATTAATTCACTTATAAAAAATGTCCGTGTGCTAAAATAAGCAAATGCATCTATTCAATAGCTAGAAGCAGACTAACAGACCTGTATTAGCTACTATATATTTCTGCTATGATAGAACTTTAAGTATTTCATATTAGCATATGCTCAAATCTCATTAGGAATCCCAACTTCTTGTTAATAATCATAGTTAAAATGCCTTGTCTCTTAATAATGTACTGCACATACAAAAAGCTCTATTCCGGCTGCCTTACTGCTCAAAGTAGAGCAGCGATCGCAGTACATCGGCCAGAAGCATGAACTAACTCCATTCCTCAACTAGATAACTGTCCACGACATTCAATGGCAGTCGGACCTTGCACAAACAAGTATAGCAGCAACTATACCATAAAGCTAGTACACGTCAGTATGCACATTATAATCACTACAAACAAGTAGTGAACCACTTACTCTAGAAACCAGAAGCACGAACCAAATTCATTTTTTCAACTTAACAACTGTCCATGTTGTCCAATGGACTTGGTCTTGATGGACTTCACTAGAGATGAAGTACTAATACCAGAATTCCTATATATAGGTTCATAGGTAGGTACTAGGCCCTAGGGTCTGTACAAGCCTAGCCAAAAAGGTACCCTGGCTTTTGCCACCCAAGAAAATTATTTTCCTGTGCCCCTGTCAAGCAGAACCACAGAAGTGATCCCCGGGGTGAATTTCCTATTACCCATCCAATCATCAAGATTTTTCTTGAAGAGTGCTAATGAGGAGCTCTGTTTGACATAGTTAGGTAGTCTGTTCGAGAGTATAATATGTTACACATTTCTACTCAACTGGTATTAGCACTTCATCTCTAGTGAAGTTTTTATGTATACCGCTACACCATATTATTATATGATGCATGTTTAACAAAGTTTATTATTTATTTGAAGTGGCTATATTGTATTTATGTTGCTATATTACATATTTAGCTTTCTAATATAAGTGTTGATACGCTCTTTTTGTAGGCAAAATATATTAGTCTGTTATTAGGTATAGGAGATAAGATACCCTGTAAGTTGGACTCTAATTTATATATTTCTAGTGCGTATATTCTATGCTTAGTATTTTAGATTATCTGTGATTAGTATTAGAATGTATGTATATTTAAATAAGTAGTTCAGTACTTGTTTGCAGTGATTATAATGTACATACTGACGTACACTAGCCTGTTTATGCTTGTTTGCGCAAGGTTAGACTACCATTGGATGACATGGACAGTTGTTAAGTTGAAAAATTGGTTTGGTTTGTGCTTCTGGCTTCTAGAATAAGTGTTTCACTACTTGTTCGTAGTGATTCCAAAATCAGAACCTAAATGAGGGAGAGTAGATCCTTCTTACTCTGGATGTCCACAGATACTGACTTGACAGAACTAAAAACTTCAGAAATTTTGACCAGTTATTCATTTCTTACAAAGGTAAGAAGTAAAGACAATCAGTCTCAAAACAGAAAATTTACAAATGGTTGCTCTGTGCTATTTCCTGTTGTTATTCCTACCGTGCTAAGTCTCTTTCAGACAGGATCAGAGCACACTGTACTGGGATACTGGCTTTATCACAGGCTTTTTGGAAAAGGGTGGAATCTAGAAATTTTCTGGAGACAGCATTTTTGTCCTCTGGTCATAACTTTACAAACCACTACGACTTTACTCCTTTTCCAGGTCTAGAAACGGCTTTGCTGGTACCATTCTTTGGGGGTTCCTGGTATCCATTCAGTATAGCTAAAGCTATTGCATTACTGATCAGACGATGAACATAGTACAGTTTTGTAAGTAAACTTACCATAATGGTAGATGTTGGAATGATTGCTGCTGCAGTAGCAGCTCCCTCCCTTCATCACCGTTATTTTGTATGATTTCTGGTGGCAGGGTGAGGACACTGATTTTTAATTACCTAACATTCACATCTTTCAGGGCTTTAGTCTCCCTCTTTCAGGTGGCAAGAAAGGGCTTGGCACATAGACTTCTAATTTTTGCAGCTCTGCTTGAACTATGAATGATCTAGGTGCTTGAAAGGTGCCCCTAAGCTTTGGAAGCCGGTAGCTGTTATAGCCTAGGCAGGCTATGCCCCATATAGCTAAGGGTAAGGCTACTGCAGTAGTGATCATATGAATATGTACTATTATGCTGCATAACTATACTTTTCAGACACTTGCTACCCTACAGTCTGGCATTAGATCATTCTACTGCATTGTGTTACTATATATTTGGAATGACACAGTCTGCTTATATCATGCTTACATGTTTCATCTTGAAGTATAGTATGCCATCAATGTCAAATATGGCACAAAGTGTACAGTCAGTTTGTGGTATGTGTTCTACCTGCCACTGGTCACAGTAACACATTTTCAGATTTTTTCACAAGGTCAGAGCCAGAAACAACTTTGTCATGTGCCTTACTGCAGCAAACTGATGTTGACAGCAGAATGGCTGTTGACAAAGATGCCATAACTCTAGTACTCATAACATAACCTGAGGACAGTGGCAGACAGTTGCCAACTGTGGGCAGGACTCTTACACCATAGCAAGTTGGCAGGTCCTCAGGCAGTGACACAGGCTCAAAGACTCAATAAAATGGGAACATATCAATACAGGGGAGGACACCATGCAGTTCAAAACCAGCTTCTTGTGCACAGTGTAAACCCTCTTGATGAAGAGACTGTGCTTTCAGAGGTAGCAGTACCCTCTGTGTTCAAGTGTGACACTAGTTACTGCTACCCTTTTTGTGGTATGGTACCCATTGTTACTCCTGAATACAGAGGTGCCAGGCAAAGACATACATCATGATTAGCTCCAGAGACACGCAAGGCCTTTATTACCTGGCACCAGATGTGCAGTAACATAGTTTAAGCTCTAGCTAATGCTGCTGACAGTCAGGTAGAGATGGTTAAAGTATTGCAGGGCATATGTGAGGAATTTCACTGGTATATGGAAATGATGGAGTCCACGGACAATGCCATGATTATTCTCATACACTGTACGATTGCAGATACAGCATCTATCTGCATACTCATAAAGGCTTACCAGAAACACACTTTGAGCACAGGTAGATGCAGGTAGGCAACTGAATACATGTATAGTATCAGACTAAGCTGAGTACTGCATGCATCTCAATAAAGTGCTGCAGGCAATTCTGTGGATCCCCTCAAGAAGAAGGTAGCCAAGACTCGCAGACTTCCACAACATAAGGCAGAACCTTTCAGCCGCTGTCAAGGTTCTGCAGCAGAGTTAGGTCAATGTCAAGAGGTTCTCCTACATCCAGCAGATCTGGTCATCAGAGCAACTCGGTATCAAACTGACGTGCCAGCTCTTCCTCTCATTCTATGGGGTCATCACCTGCTCTCTCCTTAGGAGACATTGTGATATAAGTCATATTTTGAAACATATTGGTCACCTACCTGTCATTGTCCACACATGGTTACTGTTTCATTTCTTAGAAGAATCTGAGAAAAAGTTAAGAAACAATACCACAAGAGCAAAAAAATAAATAAAAATGCAAACCTTTTGCCCAGTACAAAGAATTTCATCAAATGACCTGTTGTCACATTGGCAATGCAGTGAAAATCATCACTATAACATTAAAGATTATTCATTAAGACCTGCCTTTACACTGTGAAACCCTGCCAGCATAGCTAGTACTTGTGCCCCTTACCCATCAAACTGAGCAAATGTCTGATATGCAGTGTAGGTTGACTATGCACCACACAGCATAGCCCACAAGTGACACTGCATGCATCAAGTAATATCTATGTGGGTGTTTATTTTCAATGTCACTAACTGAATGTCATAGCCCATAATTGTGTACTACTGCCTTCGGTTGGCCACAGTTACTATTGTCAGTGGTGGGAGGAACAATAAAGGGAGCCGCCCTGTCACCATGAGTGACTAGTTGTGGCAGTTGCACACCAGACTGAATTTTGATTGTGTTGTGCAGAATGCAGTAGACAGTAAATAGCCTGTTTTAAGTAGTAAGGTCATACTGCAGGACACCCCCAAACTCTTCCAAGCAATGGAAATCTGCTGTGATCAGGCCTAATGCTCAATAATCATTCATATTTTGGATAGGGTGGTGTTAAAGCACTCCTCAGCAGCTCCTTGGAGTTTACAGATTGCATATATTAGCCAAGGTTAGAGTGGGTAACCTTCATTACATGCAAAACGTAAGAGGGAGGGGACACAAAAAATGATGGGGTGGTTACACAGTACTACCTATATAGCTTTGTTTAGGAACAGTAAAATTCTTTGCATTTACCATATAGGTGACCGTGTAGAATTCTATTATGCAGGAAGAGGAGGTAGAGTGAGCTTGTGCGCCAAATATAGGAATCATGGGCAATGCCATGATGCTGGGAGGACATGTTGGTGATGCGCTGCAGTGCATCAGAGACACTACCTGGCAGTTGATGTAATGGTAGCTCTTTCAGTTTCCGTACTGCTCTCCCCTTGTGGTTAAAATGTGGCCCTGATGGCAGCATGGGTGCAGTCTGTTGCACCAAACATCTCAGGAAAGTCTGCCATCCAGTAGAAGGCATGCATATTATTGGATTACTCCTAAGATGACATTGGGAAGATGAAGTTCTGATTCACCTGTGCCAAAAGTATGTCAAGGAACTGCTTAAGTATCCTCAAGGGAGAAGCCTTTGAAATACTGGAGCATTTCTCCCCGGGTCTCCACTGAAAACTGGCTCTGTGGAACCTAGTCAGACTTTCGCGGTCAACAGATGTTAAATAAAAAAAAAATACTAACTTTGTCCACAGTGTGTCTCTGAAAGGTCCCCATTACAAGTACACTGAGGGTTGTACATACCTTGGTATCCACAGCTGTAGGAAGACCATGCGTGCTCCTGGTCCCCATCTGTGAGCCATGAAAACTCACCAAAGCCCATACTACATCCCTGTCCACTCTAAATCTGTCCAGGATTTCTCACTCTGTAAAGTTTAAATGGGACAGCCTTAGCCTACGTCTCATTCTTTTTGATCAAGCACTGCTGGGTGTACATGGTTTTGAAGTGGCCACATCAAGCACCTCTGAGTAGGAAATAGGTAAGCTGGTAGCAAGTCCAAGCCTTACCACAGATTGCAAAGTACATAAAAAAGGCTCAACTTCACTTTTTATAAACCTTATGCATACAGCATAGAGGCATATAAAGTGACCATGAATCATACAAAGGCAGGAAGAGCTCCTAATTTGCATATGATAGTTACAGATATTCCACCTATTCCTTATTTGCTTACTACTTTCCCAGGATGGTTCTCAGAGCTGCACCTAAGCACATCTTGTATCTTTGAATCACACTTAGTGGAATGACTATGAATCCTGCCCTACATGTTTTCATTTACTTTCTGGTCTTGATTCCTTGTTTTTCAAGACAGCTAATGAAGAGGTTATTTCAGTGTTTTCCACCAGTCAGGATAATTCAATTCTAATCTTTGGGGAAAACACTTCCAGTGTCTTTTGTGAATTTGTGTGCTTTACATATCCACTCAGGAATGTTTGACCATAAAATTCTTCATCATGAAAGGGTCCACTTTTATGATTAGACTATAGGATTTCTTTCCCTATATTTTGAAGCAGTTGTATTTACTGTGATTACTCATCTTTTGGGTATTCATGTAAATGCAAGCTGCTAGACCATTACACTACTTTATAAAACATATCCTTGCACATTGAGTGTAATGCATAAGGATTCATTTTGTGGTGGACATTGGCATGAGCATCCTTTCCTTGTTTGCATTATAAAATGTTAATCCTCATTCATTCCTTAAGCCTGGGTTACCAGTTCTGACCTCGGAACCGAGCCAGCCATCTTCCAGGTTCGCGACAGCCACAAACTCTCGAGCTAAACTCTTACCCACAATTCCCCTCTCCCTGTTACCCCAGATTTCATTTGCCATATCGCCATTCAGTCATGTTAAGCCACTTCTCTTGATATAAAGTAAAACTTTTTTTGATAATACCTAATCGTATTACAGCTTTTCTCAGTTGAAATCTTGTTAAATAGTTATCTCTTACCCTATCGCATCTAGCGACTCTCTTTTGTTTTTTTTCTAGCCCTTCTTTCTTCTTACCATGAGGTAACTCTTTTACCATCATTGGTAAAACCTTTCTTTGCTTTACCTTCGGGTATTTCTCATACCATTGTTGGTACCTTCCTCCTTCCTTTCTTTTTCTTCCTTCTACCTATCATGGCAGAGAAAAAAGGTAGTCTGGGATTTAAGAGATGTGTGGATTGTGGGCATAAATTGCCTATTTCAGATGCACATTCATTATGTGTTTACTGTTTGGGTGTGCCTCACTTAACTGTTGACCCACCTTGCGGGATTTGTGCGAATTTTTCTAACAGGACTTTGGTGGAAAGGAAAAAATAAACTGATCTTAAAGGGACTACTTAAATCTTCCTTTACAGAGGCTATTTCTGGGTCGGAGGCTTCAACCACTCCTAGTTTCCATAAGAAAAGGGATGAACATAAGAAGGCCAAGTCTCTTCTGTCATCTCCTGCTGGGGACCCCAGGAACCGAGACCTAAGAAGGCCATACTTTCTAATTCGGAGTTGACTTCCTCGGCACCGAGGCTTTCGGTGCCTAGATCTTCTGCACCGAAGCCTTCGGCACCATCCACTACTTCAGCACTAAATATTGTGCCCTACACCTCATCGGAACAGAGAGGCCCCTTGGTTCAGACTTCCTTACCGGCACTGACTTCTTCATCGATGCAGACCTTTACGGCGTCGATGACTGTTCCTACTCCCTCTCCTGCTTCGACTCCAACAATTTACACAGCACTGACTATCCTCTCGGTACCGACCACCCCGTTTTCTGCACAAACTCTTTCGGCACCTACCATAGTGCCAACTACCACTTCGGCACCGACCTCGTCAGTGCAGACCTTACCTTCGGCACCAATGATCTCCTCGGTGCAGACATCAGTAGTACAGGCCTTAACAACTCCATTGTTCTCGGTGCAGACACCTATTTTAGCGCCATCCAAAAGACCCCTTTGTGGGCACCGAGTTCCTTCATCCTTGGATAGACCTGACTCCCCTTCAGCTATGTCCATGAGATCCACTAGAAGCCTCTCTGAACATGATGTGGTGCGTCTTGTGGATCAATTGCTTTCGGCCAGAGGTTTCCATCCCTCCAGGACCTATTCTTCCTTCGGAGGTGAAAACCCTTCTCCAAAGACCCCTTCCTATTCTCCTCCTTCATTGTCTTCGAAGCCCCTTGCTGTAGCACAGACTTCCCTCACTATGGCTCCTTTTATGGACCTCACTAAGGAGCTGCAGTTGCCCAGTCACTGCTCAGGATGCCCGCTGTGGCAGACGTACTCCTGTTTTTCGCAGCCATCCAGGGACTTCGAATCGGCAGGCTGATTTTCCTGAGCGAGGTGTGACCTCCTCGGGTGGACCAGCCTTCCAACTCATGGAGAAGGCTCTTGCGTCTGTTGGTGATCCTGTGCTATCAGTGCCATTGTCCTCCTCTGGACTGCAATTTACACAAGCCACCCCTAGCGGACACCGAGCACAAGGGCCTCAGTGCACACTCCCACAGGAGGCCCCTTTTACGCTGTCTTCCCCAGATTCTCCCCCTGAGGAAGTTCATCGCAAGAGTCCATGTAAGAGGAAGCACGTGGACTCCCCATACGAGTCCCTCACGGAAGATACAGAGTTTGATGATGGGGAAGGGTCCCCTCGGTTACCCTCTGAGATATCCTTTGAAGATATCCTCGAAATACTTAAATAGAGAGGTGAATGGTGGCCCTCTAACCTGACCTCTGAAGAGTGTGTGTTCCTGCAGGCCTTTCATGCCCAGCCCCCTACCTCCTGGGTTACTCCACCTGCCGACAACCTTGTCTGGCTCATTGTGCAGCATGCATGGAAGGCTCCTGACACCGTTGAAGCCATTCCCCGGAGGCCAGATAAAATCTTGTCCCCTCCAGATAGTGATCCTCACCGGTCCAAAGGTCTTCCTGTAGATGCCTTGGTGGTGATGGCCACAACAAAAAAGGATCTAGTGGAAGAAAGCCAGACTGTCCACCCGCCCAACAAAGAGTCCCAGGTGCTGGACAGATTAGGGAAGCGTACTTTTGTATCAGCGACCTTTGCAGTCAGGTCCCTGAATTATATGGCACATTTTACCAGGCTTCAAAGAGACTTAATTTCTGAGCTGTCTGAAACTTTGGCCAGAGCTGTGTCTGAGGAGGTCCGGGACAAAGTGGCCTTACAGTTAGCCACCCTTGAATCGATCTTTAACTCCTCCATGCGGCTTATTTCTCATGCATCAGAAGGAGCAGCTAGAGCAGCGGGTGCAGGCATTGTCCTGAGGCAGCATGCCTGGATGCGGTTGTGTGATTTCGCAGAACCCTTCAAGGCTTCCTTTCTGAATACTCCCATTGAAGCCTCTTTGTTATTTGGACCCAAGGTAAAAGACACACTGGCTAGATGTGAATAGGATGGTAAGGCCCTTTCTGCCGTGGGTGTCCGTTACTTTTCCCCTCAACGGGCTTTCTCCAGAAACCAGAAGAGTGGGAAGATGTGGCACAAAAAGTCTCAAGGTTCTTTCCGTGACACACGGGCCGAGTTTTCCCCTAGAGGCAGAGGGGGAAACTCATATGGAAGACGCCCCTTTCGAGGCAGAGGAGGTCCGTGTAACCAGGGCTCCATAGATTCTTTCTCTTGCCAGTCCTACTAGCGCTCTTGAAGAGCAGCCCAACTACTTTCCTGTGGAAGCGGTTGGGGGTCATTTCTCTTTGTACCCTTCTGCCTGACTAACCATTACCACTGTTTTTTGGATATGAGAGATAATAACCAGAGGTTATCATATTCCCTTCGATCTTTGTCCCGCCCCCCCCTAAGAAACTTACCCGATGTTCCACCCAGTCACAGGGAAGAAGCAGCATTAGAGATTTCAAAGCTGCTAAAAAAAAGAGTCATCCAAATAGTCCCACCAGATCAGATAGGATCCGGATTCTACTCAAGATTATTTTTGATGCCAAAAAAGACCGGGGACTGGGGACCGATTTTGGATCTGTGTGTTAAACAAATTCGTAAAGGTACAGAAATTCACGATGGTCACAATGCAGTCTATCCTCCAACTCTTGGAGGCAGACGATTGGATATGCTCTATAGATCTTCAAGATGCGTACTACCACATAAAGGTGGGCAGACCATCAAGAAGATTCCTTCGCTTCCGTGCAGGAGCCAGTCATTACCAGTTCCGAGTACTGCCCTTCGGACTCTCTACAGTCCCCAGAGTGTTCACAAAGTGCATGGCAGTTGTCACAGCTCACCTGCAAATACCTAGACGACTGGCTCATCACCGCCCCCACCAGACATCTATTGGAAGAAGCCTTGGCATACTCCCTTCACACCGCAGAAAGGCTAGGTGTAACTATAAACTGGCAAAAATCTAATCTCCCCCATCCCAATCCATATAATTCATTGGGGTCCTATTGGATACAAAGAACTGCAGGGCATTGATTCCAGAGCACAGAATTCTAAGGATAAAACAACAACTCATGCCCATGCTCTCAAAGGAAAGATCCACAGCACATTCTGTCCTCCAGCTGTTGGGTTCCATGGCAGCTTCCATCACCATTGTCCCCCTTGCAAGATTCCACATGAGGCTCTTACAATGGTTACTACTCGCCCAGTGGTACCTTTTTCAGTTTCCTCTATCATCCCAGATTCGGGTGACTCAGAGATGCAAACGAGACTTGATTTGGTGGATGTCACAGAACCCGTCACAATGGTCTCGCCCCTTCACACCCCAACAGCCCAAAGCCACAGTGATCACGGACGCCTCCCTGATGAGGTGGGGAGGCTTTTTCAGGGGAAGACCGTCCAAGGCATGTGGTCGGAACTAGAGGCCTATCTGCATATAAATGTCCTAGAACTGAGGGGGGTGCTTCTAGCGTTGCAAGCATTCCATCCCCTCCTCCCATCAGGGACTATTGCAATACAATCAGACAACATGGCTGTAGTCTGGTACATCAACAAACAAGGCAGAACCAAGTCCTACCCACTTTGTTGGGAGGCCATGAGGATATGGCAATGGGCAATGGCTATCAACCGCTTTCTGATCGCAATGCACATTCCCGGAAGTTCCAAAGTGATAGCAGACAGATTGAGCAGGTGCATTTTGCAACCACACGAGTGGTCTCTGAATCCTGTTATAGTGGCGGAGATTTTCAATCACTGGGGTGTCCTTTGCTGCAACTTTATTGCATCCCCAACCAACTACAAATGCAGCTATTACTTCGCCCTGATTCCCTCTCGGAGAAAATCACCCAGGGATGTTCTAGTCCACGATTGGCCCTCGGGTCTGCATTATGCCTTTCCCCCTCTTTCTCTCATTCCCGAGTTCCTGAAGAAAGCCCGCTGGTTGAAGAGCAAGATAATCCTCATAGCGCCATATTGGCCTCATCAAATTTGGTTCCCCTTCCTATGGTCTCACTTGCTAGATCAACCATGGATTCTGGGTCCAACTCCGGACTTGATCTCCCATCTGCAGAACCTGATTCACCCCAACTTGAACAGCCTGAAGCTCATAGCTTGGCTCCTTCACTTCCGGTGATTGCCAGGCACACTGATCTTTCTTCCCCAGTATGTGACATTCTTATTGCATCTCATAAGTCTTCCACCAGAACTACTTATCTCAGCAAGTGGAAAAGGTTTACCATTTGGCTGAAGGAAAATCAGATAGATCCTTTTTCAGCACCAGTGCCGGTAGTACTGGAATACCTGTCAAGTTTATTCCAACCTGGCCTATTTACTTCTACCATTCGAGTTCATTTGGCCACAATATCTCATTTTCACAGTGGTGTCCATGACTCTTCCCTTATGTCACACAAATTATGCAAGACCTTTCTAAAAGGCATAAATCATTTGAAACCCCCTTTTAGAGAACCTATCCAGCCATGGGACCTGTCATTAGTCCTGCAAGCTTTGACAATGTCTCCTTTTATAGAAGCTTCTTCATGCGACCTCAAGTTTCTTTCATGGAAAACTTTGTTCTTGGTCACCATTACTTCTGCCAGACATATCTCTGAACTTCAAGCTCTGTGCATCAAATGGCCTTACTTGATCTTTCATAAAGATAGAGTGTCATTGAGAACTAATTCTTCCTTTCTGCCAAAAGTGATCTCTGAAATGTCCATTAACCAAACCATTGAATTGCCAGTTTTCTTTCCCAATCATTCTAACAGAGGAGAGTATTGTCTACATACCTTAGACATTCACAGGCAAATTATTTTCTATCTGGACAGAAATAAGGCTTCTCGCAAATCAGATCAGCTATTCTTGGCCTATTCTGCGCCTAGATTTGGATGTGCTGTTTCTAAGGTCACATTGGCTAAATGGTTAAAAGACTGTGCAACATTTATTCACAAAACTCACAATATCCCTCTGACTACAGCTGTAAGGCCTCATTCCACTAGATCGGTAACAACTTCTGCTGCCTTCCATGCTAGAGCTTCTTTACATGACATTTGTGCAGCTGCAACTTGGGCTAGAACTCATACCTTCATCAACCATTACAAATTGGATTTGGCCGCCAGAGGAAGAGCATCCTTTGGTTCAATGGTGCTCAAGAATGTCCTTCCATGAGAGCCTCCCACCAATAAAGGTAGCTGGGGACTCTGTCCCAGGCATAAGGAATGAACAAGGATTAACAATATCAGATAAAGAAGTTATGTCTTACCATAACATTTCATCTGTATTGTTGATCCTCATTCACTCATTACGACCCTCCCTCCTTCCCCCTCCTGAGGCTTATAGTGGATCTCATCATCCAGTTTCGTTAGGTCCTTTAACCAGAGGTAGCCTCTTCTTTCTTTGACTTGCAAACTCAATCTGGGGTAACATTGAGAGGGGGATTGTGAGTAAGAGTTTAGCTTGAGAGTTTGTGGCTGTCGCGATCTTGTAAGATGGCCGGCTTGGTTCCGAGGTCGGAACCGGTAACCCAGGCGTAATGACTGAACGAGGATCAACAATACAGATGGAACGTTATGGTAAGGCATAACTTCTTTTTTATAACATTAATGCATGTTTGGTCTTTCGGCTTTTCCTGGTTAGGGATCGCCACAGCAGAACTCCGGTCCGCTAATGATTGGCAGTAAATTTTTACGTGCCGAGTTGCCAACTCTGACACACAACCTTCAACAAAGGTACGCCCATTCATGCATGTCTCCACACATAAGACGCTTTAGCTGAGAATCGAACAGGACAACGCCTTACTGTGAGGCGACAATGCTACCGCAGCACCATTTTGTGGTGAACATTAGCACGAGTACCTTTTCCTTATTTGCATTATAAAATACTATTTGTGGCAGGACACTACAGTTCATAAATATTCCACTATGAATACTGTTTTAAAGAGTAAATTGGGATACAAGGATTTTACTCAGTTTTTCCTCTAAAATAGCATATGGTATAGTATAATACTTACACCAAAATCATGTGTTGAAGGGTTACATAATACTGTGGCTGACCGCATACCATAATCGTTTAGTGGACAGGCATGTACAATGGGATCAATGAATCAGCTGTCTGTTTTTTTACCTCCATTAAGTTGAATTTGCTGTACAGGAAGGAGGCTACAGCCTCTCCAGACACTTTCTGTGTACTTGTACTGTATTTTTATTTATTTGCATTTGTTGACCAGGGAATTCCACTGGGCTGGTGTGAGCTCATTTTCAGTGGAGGCCTGGGGAGAAAAGCTCCATAACAACATGCATGGTGATAGAATTTTTTTAAATCGGTATTTACAACATTTAACAATTTACAGAAGTAGTGGAATCCATTGTAAACCAAAAGGAGCAAAACTAAGAAAATACAAAGCGAACTGGACGACCAGGAAAAGTAAAATTTTATTGAGCGCTTTCATCAATTTTTAACTATGACTTCTTCAGAATAAAATCAAGTTACACACTGAGTCTTATATAACCAGTGCAATACAGCAATTAAAAAAACTGTGAAAAGTACATCCACATTTAAAGGTACAGGCTCCCTTGATGCATTTTACTAGGAAGTCATATAAATTTTGACCATAAGTGTTATATCTCTTTGTAACTATATTTACATAACCAAGAACAGATAAAATCAATAACATTCTTGTCATGGCTGTAAAAAACATGGAATATTTAAATGCAGAAGTCTGCTTTTAATTTTAAAAAACTGCTAAGTGAAACCATATCATTAAGCCCTGGGCTAGTGGTGGCACTGACCCTCAATTGCCATAATAGTTCTTTATACTCAGTATATGGTCAATAGGGCCACCCCTTTCGTCTATGATGATCTGTTCAAGAACTATAAACTTGAAATAGTGACCTGGGTGAAGGTTGATATGTTTGGCTAATGCATTTGTAATGTTACATTTATCTATATCATAAATATGTTGATAAATGCGGGTTCTGAAAGCATTTTTGGTTTTTCCAATATAGAAGCACATACAAGGATGAGCCCATTGGGAAAATGACCAGTATGGTTGTTTCTCCAACGGTGCATGCAGTCTGGTAATATCAATTCCTAATAAGGGATAGAAATGTCCCTCTAATCTCTTTTTAGTAACTTCTTCCAACAAAGGTGTAACAAATTCTTTCGGATATCCTCTTCTTAAACGCATACTCAATAAAACATCGCTTTCCTTCTGGAAATTTTCCATTCTGCTAACCATGTGGGTTAGTCTAACCCCCTGGCCTTTGATTAAGGATCTTTTTTGATTCAAGCACAGGGTGCCCACTCTCAAAATGGAGAAGGGAATTCGAGTATGTAGGTTTGCGATAGATGGTAGAGAAGAATACGCTATTGATGTAGTCTTTGTTAATTCTAATGTGTTAATAACTAATGGCATCAGAATTCGTTTCCATGGAGAATTTAAGGAATGTAGTGCTCGAATTGAGGAAAAGTAAGAATACATGCAACTGGTCACGGTCTCCATCCCAGAAAATAAAGTTGTCATCGAGGTAACGACCGTAAAACTTACAATGGGACATCCCTGAAGATGAAAAAACGTCACACAGTTCCCACTGAGTCAGATAGTAGTAGAGGAACTAATTCTGTTACACCACCAGGCACTTCCCTTTGCTTAGAGGCAGCACACAGAAGAGTGCAGACACAAAGTAATGGATCTGTACAGTGTAACACAACAAATGCTTTGAATCTAACTGACTGGATTAACAAGGACAGCACTGGTTTTTCCAACACTAACCAACCCATTATACAAGGTACTTTTGATCTTAAACTTAAAACTTTGGAAAAAGAATGTTTAAGACTTAAAAAACTGCAAATTGAGAATCAGTACCTTAGGGAATGCCTCAGATGCAAACAGGTGCCAAAAGGTCTGCGGTACTGGCATTTTCCTAATGGTTTAACTAACAACAGTGAACTGCATAAAGACTTCATAACTGTTTAACCGCCAGGGTTGTGAACTATTGGAACTGTTAGTTAGAGACAATGATGAAAAGTTTGTAGCATTGTAAGACACTGTTAGCAAACTTGATGCTACCGTGAAAAATGATTTTAATTTTTGTGCTAACTGAATGAATACAGTACTGCTTTTGTTAACACTGACAACATTTTAGATAAGATAAAGGAGGAAAAAATTCTAGAAAGTTAATAAGGGATGCCCAGGATTATGAAGGAGGTCAAGTTTATCCACTAGTTAAAGTACATAACAATACTGGTGACAACAACTTTAATAACATTAATGAAGCCAATGTTGAGGAAATCAATGATGAAAATGAATATCAAAGTGACACCACCCCAGGTCCCATCCCTTTAGGACAACCCTTACGGAGCTCGGAGAGAATTCGAGAACAGAATCACCAGTACAGGAGGCCTCAGAATACAGCATATCAGGAGGAAATACACAACCCACAACAGTACAATTAAGGACGGGGGAGGGAGAGACGAGGGAACTGGCAAACTATAATATGTTGCCTGACAATGAAGAGGCAGTTATTATTGTCAATGACCAAAACAACTTAAAAATTTACAACTTAAGTCGTATCACAGTTACCAAGGACTGGGCAAACCTCTTTGAGAGAGGTCTTAACTTTGTATCCTCCAAATATTTTAACATAAAAAAAATTTGCTTGACATTATGATTTTCACCAGAAAATTGAATTTTAGTGCCACTATGGGTGGAGAAGCAAATAGAAATACTACCATCACTTCTTGTAAAAAGGCAAGGTAAGTAACCCACCTTTACATCCCACTATACAATTGTACCAAAAGATTTATATGAATGACATTAGACAACTTTCTAAAAATCTGAATTCAAATTTATTACACAATTTAACCAAAGAGGAAACCATACTCCTTGATAATAATAAAAGCCATTTGAGTCATGAAACTAGACAAGGGAGGTGGTCTTGTGGTCATGGCCCAGGACAGGTACATAGAAAACATGTTAGGACATTTATTTGGGGAAGGGTACCAGCAGATTTCCCGTAATGAACTTAACATTGCATACAGACATATGGACATGGTTCTTATGGATCTACTTTTGAATGATCAGATATCAGAAGTAGAATTTAACTATTGTACACAAAACAACCCCAGGATCCCAACAATATTTGGGATACCTAAGATTCACAAGAACATCTTGCATCCACCTTTAAGACCTATTGTGGACGCAAAAGGGTCCAATACGTTAACTATAGCCAAATACATAGACCTCCAGTTAAAGAACTGTCTGGGGTCTTTTTCTCATATCATCAGAGACTCATGGGATTGTTTGAAAAAGTCAAACAGGAATATTTCAGTGATGTTATCATTTTCACTACAATTGATGTCAAGGACTTATTTAGTGTCATTCCCTACAAAGAAGGCATTGAAATGTTTTATGACTTCTTATGTCAACAGACCAAGTTTTCACACACCAAAATACTTACATTAAGGACATTAATGGAACTTGTGTTGGAGAACAGTTTTTTTGACGTTCAAAGGTCATTTATTGAAACAAACCACAGGGGTAGCTATGGGGGCAGCGTGTGCACCAGTTTTTGCCAACATTATTCTGACTCAGTGGGAACTGTGTCAAGTTTTTTCATCTTCAGGGATGTCCCATTGTAAGTTTTACGGTCGTTACCTGGATGACATCCTTATTTTCTGGGATGGAGACCATGACCAGTTGCACGAATTCTTACTGTTCCTCAATTCAAGCACTACATACCTTAAATTCTCCATGGAAATTAATTCTGACTCCATTGGTTATTTAGACATTAGAATTAGCAAAGACTACATCAATAGCGTATTCGTTTCTACCATCTATCGCAAACCTACATACTCAAACTCCCTTCTCCATTTTGAGAGTGGGCACCCTGTGCATCAAAAAAGATCCTTAGTCAAAGGCCATGGGGTGAGACTAGCCTGCATGGTTAGCAGGATGGAAGATTTCCAGAAGGAAAGGGATGTTTTATTGAGTATGCTTTTAAGAAGAGGATATCCGAAAGAATTTGTTACACCTTTGTTGGAAGAAGTTACTAAAAAGAGATTAGAGGGACATTTCTATCCCTTATTAGGAATTGATATTACCAGATTATGTGCACCGTTGGGGAACAGTAACAACCATACTGGTCATTTTCCCAATGGGCTCATCTTCACATACACTCCACAGTTCCCACTGATTCGAGACATTGTTTTCAAAAACTAGTTCATCCTCAACAGTGATGAAAGCATAGGTCAGAAGGTTGGTGAAGCCCCCATAGTGGTTTACAGAAAGGACACCAGCATCAAGAATATCCTTGAAAGAAATCCATTTAGTAGTACCACCGGTAGACTGGGAAAAATGACTAAATGTGGGCAGTGCACGCAGTGTAAGCACATATTAGAGGGAGACAGGGTTTTACTCAAAGGTTATGGATGGGTTAGATTATTTCAGAAATACAATTGTGGTAGTAAAAAAGTTTTTTATGCCAGCATTTGTCAGACTTGTATGTGCTTCTATATTGGATAAAACAAAAATGCTTTCAGAACCCGCATTTATCAACATATTTATGATATAGATAAATGTAACATTACAAATGCATTAGCCAAACATATCAACCTTCACCCAGGTCACTATTTCAAGTTTATAGTTCTTGAACAGATCATCATAGACAAATGGGGTGGCCCTTTTGACCATTTACTGGAGTATAAAGAACTATTATGGCAATTCAGGGTCAATGCCACCACTAGCCCTGGGCTTAATGATATGGTTTCACTTAGCAGTTTTTTTTTAAATTAAAAGCAGACTTCTGCATTTAAATATTCCATGTTTTTTACAACCATGACAAGAATGTTATTGATTTTATCTGTTCTTGGCTATGTAAATATAGTTACAAAGAGGTATAACACTTATGGTCAATATTTACATGACTTGCTAGTAAAATGCATCAAGGGAGCCTGTACCTTTAAATGTGGATGTACTTTTCACAGTTTTTTTTAATTGATTTATTGCACTGGTTATATAAAACTCAGTGTGTAACTTGATTTTATTCTGAAGAAGTCATAGTTAAAAATTGATGAAAGCGCTCAATAAAATTTTACTTTTTCTGGTCGTCCAGTTAGCTTTGTATTTTCTTAATTTACAGGAGTAACAAACAGGAGAAACAGATGGAACATTGAACAACTATTTAGCTGGAAGTTATAAAATAATCTTTGATACATAGCAAGGTATTCAGTATATGCAGAATTTAACAGAAGAGACAGATAAGCTTACACGTATACAGTTTTGTCATACATATTAGACAGAATATACTATGTGGTTAACTATACAATATTCATAAACCAGGAGGGGATAACTACAAAAATTTTTCTTATACCATGTGAAGCCAAATGAAGTAGATAGTGCTTTTCGAGGGTGACACTTAACAAGGAAGAATAATGATGAGTATGGGATTCGGGGGGGGGGGGGTCAACCAGGAAATCAGGTTTTGGAGGAATTGGAGATGGTACATGGGCAGAGCCATTGAGAAGAGAAATATTGGTGTAGTGATTTTTTTGAATAATGGGGCACTATTAATGGTCTGGAGAAGAGGTGGAAGAGCATTCCAGAGTTTAGCTGCAGTGAAAGAGTATAGATATTGACCTGCAAGCAGTTTCGGTCTCTTTACTTGGATAAGAGATTGATTTTCAGATCTTAGAAGACAGTTTGCTTGATAAAGAGTCAGAAGGGAGGCAAGGGCTGGGCATTTGAGAGGTTTATAAATAATTTTGTGCGCTGTATATAGTTGTATGTATGTGAGGTGATGTTGGAGTTCTAGCCATTTCAGGGATTATAATGAATAGCAGTGATGGGAAGAATGTTTTACACTAGTCACAAACGTAGCAATTTTGTTATAGCAGCCTTCCATTTTAGTTTTTAAAGAGGATTGAATGTTTGTTAGAATGGGAGCACCATAGAGGAGAGAAGGTAGGAGAAATGTTAGGGCAAGTGCTTTTCTAGTAGAGTAGTTTAAAAAGTGTTTAGGTGTATATTGGGTACCAAGTTTTTTGTGAGTTTTTTTAATGTTGTTGTGGATGTGTTGGTCAAATGTTAAGTTAAAAACAAAGAAAAACAGTCACGGACTAGGACTTCTCCCTTTATTAAAGGATAGAATAATATTAAAACCAACTAATTAAGGGCTTTCATCCTACTCACTTAGGACTTCATCATAATCTGCCCACAAAGTCTGACAAAGCTACTTTTATACATAAAAAGCTTAATTAATTGAGCTCACTCTACTTAAAGAAACACACACAATATTAAAACTACTCCAATACGTATAAAACAAAATCACTTGACTTGCATGTGTCCATTTCTCATAACACCAAACATAATAAAATTAAAAAAAGAAATAAAAATGGCAATAAATACTAAATGCGAAAAATGATAAATATAACAGTCGAAAACTGACCCCCGTTACTGTATTAATGCCCTAATATTTAAAGTAGGTTGTAGAGAAGTAACTTAATTTAATCCTAGGAAGTTTGAGGCATGCAGCCTAAGCCGCCATTTCATTTCTTTCTCTTCTAATTTATACTTGATAGTACCTCTCCTGGGATTACATCTGACTTGAACTAGTATGCCAAATTTATAATTATTATTTGTAGGACAACTAGTGGAGTGCTTGTATAGAGCGTTATTGAAGTTCTCCTTTGTTATCTAATACTGATGCTCATTAATTCATTTTCAAAGACATCTTTCAGTTTTACCTATATAAAGAACAGGACAGCCTATACACTTGACTAAATATATAACCTCTTTTGAATGACAGTTGCCTCTGAGAAACCTAATTTTAGATCTAATGTCGTTGTCTAGAACTAAATGTTAAGTTGTCATCTATATAAATAACAACCAGACAACCTCACAGAACGAAAAATTCAGGCTGCCCTCAAGGCTCCAACTCACAACTGCACAACGCCCAGGCAATGAAGTGTAGAAAAGTATCCACTTAACGAAATATTCCACTGGATACGAAACGAATATAAAATGAAGAAATTTATTGCAGATACAATCATGAACACAGACCACTAGTGTACAAAAACAGGGTTAAGCGCTTTCATCTGTAATCAGACTTTGAAGTCTGATTACAGATGAAAGCGCTTAACCCTGTTTTTGTACACTAGTGGTCTGTGTTCGTGATTGTATCTGCAATAAATTTCTTCATTTTATATTCGTTTCGTATCCAGTGGAATATTTTGTTAAGTGGATACTTTTCTACACTTCATTGCCTGGGCGTTGTGCAGTTGAGGGCAGCCTGAATTTTTCGTTCTGTGAAGTTGTCATCTATAGTAACGCCAAGTAACTTGGTATGGGGGCTACCTCTAAAGCAGCTTTGTTAGAAGAGTAAATGATAATTCTGATTTATTTATATTGATTTTTGGGGGGCACAAAGAGCAGGACTTTGGTTTTATTGGGGTTAAGGATGAGGTGGTTATTTGTCACCCAGATTTCGGTAGTAGAGAAAGCATTTTGGGTGGTGGTCAGATCTGTTTCTGAGTTGCCGGAGCAGATAATAGTAGAGTCATCTGCATAAGAGCAGAGTGAAAGTCATTAATGAAAATACTGAACAGAAGAGGTCCTAAAATGGACTCTTGGGGAACTGTGGTGGAAGTAGTGAGAAAAGGTGAGAGAGAGTGTAACTATTTGTGGGATTGTTGTCTGTTTGCAAGATAAACTGGTAAACCAGTCAAGGATGGGAGTGGACATGCCTAGGTGTGACAGCCTGGAAAGAATGAGAGAATGGGAGACAGTGTCATAGGACTTAGAGTGACTTGAGGAACAGTGCAGAGACAAGTTTACCATCATTGTGATTGTGGTTAACAGTGTTCTAGAAGCATAGAAGAACAGTTATAGTGCTGTGACCAGGTCAAAAGCCATGCTGAGTGGTGGAAAGGAGTTGGTTTTGGAGTAGATAATTCATAAGTTGAATTTGAATACATTTTTACATTATTTTAGAGATGAGGGATAGTATGGCTATAAGGCGGAAATTACAGATTTCTGAATTGTTGATGCCTTTGTGTAAGGGAATGATGTAGGCTTTTTTCCAGATGGAAGGTACATAGGATTCTTGGCTAGATCTGTTTATGAGAATACTTATGGGACATCAGATGGATCTGACTTAAATTTGTAGGTATTCAGGGGGAAAACTGTCTGGGGCAGTGCTGCCACGTTTAGGTTTTAGCAAGAGTTTAGTTATAGTGGAAGTAGAAATAGGAAAGAAAGGAAAGAAAAAGCCTGGGGAGAAGGGTTTGTTGAGGAGTAGTGCGTTGGTGTTGGGTTGTTGTTATGAGTAGTTTAAGGAAAGGTGGAAGCAAGTTTGGATATAGTCTTTATAAAATTGGAATTGAAGAGAGAAGCTATTTCAACTGGGGTTTTGTCAGGATTTGGGCAATGGTTGCTTTTGGTGCCAGGGTTTAGTAGAGTAGAGACTGAGTTCCAGAATCTTTTTGAGTTGTGGTCGCAGTCATTTTGGAGATGGAGGTAGTATTGTTTTTTTGTCTTTAATAACTAGACGTTTTACTTGATTGTGGAGCTGTTTGAATAGCTGGAGTTTGATGGGGTTTTTACTTTTCTGTCATTTTTTTCATGCTCTGTCTCTGGTAGTCATAAGTTTTCTGGTTTCTCTAGAAAGACAAATTACATGGTTAGTTTTTATTCTCTTGTTTCGGAGGGGGCCATTCTGTTGAGTATGCTGAGGAATGTTGAGTTGAAAAATTCAACTGCTTCATCCAGAGATAAATATTTTAGAATGCTCCAATTAATTTTACTTACCGTTTCATTGAAGTTTGTTGGGTCAATATTAGCTAGCCTTCTGGAGGGTTTGTATTGGTGATGGTGTAAAGTTGTGGAGGTAGAGCATGTTATGTAGGCAGGCTGGTGGTCAATAATATTGCAGGGTAGATTTCCTGCTGATGTAATTTTGTTGGGGTCAGATGCTAAAATCCAGTCAAGTATGGAACCATTGTTGTTGTTACTAGGCTGGGTTACACTAGTAATGAGAGGAGTAAAGGTATAGAGATTGATGGCAAGATTTAGAGAAGGAGTTATATGATCTAGCCAGTTTATGTTGACATCCCTTGGAATTATTGTTTCATTGTGGATATTGTTTGAGGTCCAGGCTAAGATTTCTTCTAATATAGGAATATTATTACCTGGTGGGATGTATATGACTACAAAACAGTGTAAGAAACTTCTCTGTGTGGAAGATTTTCAATCCATATATATCTAGTTAATCACTGTATATTAATCAGGTCAGATAATGGTAGTAGAAGTAGCGAACTTAAACTCATCCCAAGTCAAAAAAATAATAAAAAAATATATAATTTGAAATATTGTACAGAATTACTAAGTATTTGAAAGTAATCCAAGCAGGGTAGGCAGTCTGTTTCCAGTCGAAAATCCTTTATTAAGTACACAGACAAGCGATCCAAGTAAAACAAAAATAACAGAGTAATAGTTTCCTCACAAGCTTTCTAACTATATATATACTTTTTATCAGGCAAGGGAGTGGTTTATTGTGCTGTAAAACAAAGTGTTATTGGTATACATGTTAAATTCACATCCCTTCCCCCATCATTGTGACATTTGAGCTGGTCCTGCCCTATTAGTAGCTGTCATAATAATACAACCCTTATGTACTTTAAATAAAATTAAAAATGATGTGATACCTCTTATTTAACCAGATTATTAAGTAGATTATTAAGTCTGTGATTTTATCCAAGACAATATACTACATTGCCGGAGATATATAAACTTTAGACCATTTGGCAATCAA
This sequence comes from Protopterus annectens, assembly GCF_019279795.1. Taxonomy (NCBI): domain Eukaryota; kingdom Metazoa; phylum Chordata; order Ceratodontiformes; family Protopteridae; genus Protopterus; species Protopterus annectens. Next base: position 1,567,265,734 of record NC_056741.1, read on the forward strand.
AATATATATATAAATATATACATATACACTTTGCATGTAAAAAAATCCATTGTAAAAATCTTATTCTATTTTTATAGCCTGTTGTTAACAAAGATCGCATTCGTCCTTCTCGACTTCTTCAGGTCTGTGTACAAGAACCCTAAAAACTATCTACAAAAATATTATTGTATAATTAGTATTGTTATGCATCATTTTGATTAAAGAGGAAAAAAGAATAAAAAAGGAAAAAAAATGTATGATAATGGAAACAAAAAACTGATTTAACATGGTATTTAAGTGTCTCTATTATATTATCGTACGATGAAAATAGCGAACGGTATTTCATTGTATTGGTAATATCCAAATGACAAAATATCCCAGGGAACAAATTTGCTGTTCTGTAAAAAAAAAAAAAAAAAAAAAAAACTTAAACACAAATTTAAGTGGGGGGGCTTTGACCCCCACACCCCTCGATGTGGGGGGTTGTACCCCCCACATCCCCCTACTTAAATATACCTACTCCGAGACCGCACAATAATAGAGGAAATGGCAAAGTCCCAAAGACGGCCCACCAAATTTTTTCCCTGTGAAAAATTCGATGTTCCGTGACTTTGCTATTTTGCCATTTCAACAGTATCGGATCGACTAAATAGTATTCGCTATTTAGTCCATTCAATACTGTCATATAGACTCATATTTAACATGGTATTTAAAACCAACTGGAAGAATAAAATAAAATAAAATTAGTCATGTAAACAATGTGGCAATTTTCTAAGTTCCTGTACACTTTTAAGTGAACAGTAGTAGTTTAGTCCAGGCTTCCTAAAAGAGTTCAGCTTTAATTGCCACATGAGTTCATGTTTCTCTATAATATTCGGGATGTCTCCTTCAAGATCACCCATGTCTATGCGATCCAGTATTTGGAACTTAAAACCTGTGTGTCTTTTATGAAGAGAAAGGTGTTTGGCTAGTACATTCTTTTTACATCCAGAGTGGATTTCTGACAGATGACATGAAATCCTACACTTAAGTTTATTTACAGTCTTGCCCACATAAAATGCATTGCATTCATTGCAATGTGCCCTGTAGATTACTTTTGTAGTGTTACAGTCACTCCCTGCACTTATCTTAATTATTTTCTTTAAATAAGGGCAATAAAAACTAACACCTTGCTGTATAAATATACAAAATGCTAAATTAGCTTCACATCTTTTAGTGTTTCTCTCATGTCTGATGTTCCTGGTCTTCCTGTAAACAAAGGATGGGGCTTCACCTAAGCTGTTAATCAGAAAATGGTTTCCTGTGACAATGGCCCAGTTTTCTTCAATAACATTTTGATACTGTGATAATCCAAAGTGTATGTCAGGATGCATCTATTTTTGCATTTGTTATTCTCTGTGGAATTTCTTAACATTCTCCTACTGGGGAAGTTGAGTGAAGGTGTTTCAGTCCTTTTCAATTTTATAATGGGTTCCAGGATGTTTTTTAACATCTGACTTTCATAGTCTCTCACTAGAAAATCATTCTCTAATTTGTTAAGGTTTCTCAAAAATGGTTCCATCTCTGTGGTAATTCTAGATAATCTATAGCCCTGGGACTTCAGTACATTATACTTGGATTTTGTATGATGTATACTTTTACTGTGGAGTAATAAATTAACCTTTGTTGGTTTTCTGAATAGGTCAGTGGTGATTCTGTTATACGTGCAGCATATCACATGCTATTTACATTTTATCGATGACATCTTTATTGTGTGGGAAGGTGACACCTTGGAGCTTGGAGATTTTATCACTTACCTCAATCAAACAACCCCCTTCCTGAAGTTTACCTCTTCGCATAGCTATACTGCAACCACTTTCTTAGGAATGCAGATTTCCAAGGACACCAACAATAACAGAATCACCACTGATCTATTCAGAAATAGAATATATTCTTAGGTATAGCTCATTAAAGACCTGTTGGCATCCAGACTGCATACTAGTGAGCTGCAAATGCAATATATTCAGGTATCACACAATTAGAGGTATTTAGAGTAGTGCTTCTGATACAATGCTAGGAGGAAGGAAGGTGGTTCAGTGGTGCACACAGCATTGCTAGTATTATATCAGGTGAAAAGGTTCCATAGAACAGTGAAGATTATATTAAACGATGAAGGATTCTGGGAGAGGATGGCCCAGGACAGTGAACAATACATTAGAAAGTATGAGAGGTGGGAACGTTTCTTGCTAAATAATCAGCAATCATTATTTTGCTTTGTGAGGTGGGAGATGGTTGGCCTGAAATATGTCAGATAGGAGATGGGTGGCCTGAATAGCTGGTATTACTTTAAACAGTATGGGTAGTCGGAGGTGTGACCTAGACAGTTGTTACTGATCATGGGCAGAGGGAAAGGGGTGGAGTCTCTATACATGAGCACTGCTGGATCTTCAGGAGAAGGAGTTGTGATATGCTCTCCATTCCCAACCTTACCACACATAGGATTACATGTGTTGGTCAAAACATGTAGTGGCTACAGCTATTCTTAGGCAGGCAGAAGAATACCATAGCTAAACTAGTTCACTTAGCACAGCCTGCACTGTGAATGGATTTTTCATAAATATTTATTATTTTTTTTAAGTTTATTAACAAGTGTTGAGTAAAAGTAAATGGGGTAAATCATATTATTTGCAGGAGAACAGTAATTGCATCAGTATGTGTATCTGTGAACACGGACCCTTCCTTTTCTCATTCTGTATAAGAACGGGACTGTGCAGCATGAATGACACTAATGAATAAGAATAATCATATTGCTGTCATTTTCTTTCCTAATTTTATGATTACAAAACATTTCAAAAGCATTTAATTTATAATTGCTTTACCTTTTACTCTGCGCTTTTAGTTTATCATAATTTGTAACATTTATTATGTCAGCTTTAAAATAAAATGTATAGTAATGTAGCTCTCCTCACTATCCCTGATATGCTGCAAAAAAACGGTTGCAGTTCAAAATTAATTTATTGTATTCTATTAAATTAACTTCCAATCTACAAGCTTGGAAGATTTTTTCATGAAAATTCTTACACAGGGCATTTTATTCCACCAATAGGATAGCTAAAATGGACTCTTCTAAACAATTGTTTTGTTGGAGATGTTCTCAGAATTTTAATGCTGATTGGATTCATATATTTTTTGAGTGTATCAAAATTAAAAATTTCTGGGAAGAGATTGGAAATTTCCTTCAAGCTATTTTTTCAGATTCCTTCATACTAACTAAATCCATGCTTTTTCTGAATGTAACTGAAACAAATGTTATGAGCAAAAATAATTTGTATCTACTATTGACTATACTAGCAATTGCTAGAAAATGTATTACAAGAAAATGGAAAACTCCATCAGAACCCAACTTTCAAGAATTTATGACTCTACTAGAAGAAACAATACATATGGAAACAACGGTAAAAGAAACAAGAATCTTCCGTAATAAATGGATCAACAATCCTTGTAAGAAAGTTTTTCTCTCATTGAGACTTTAAAGATGTCCACATCTTCTTAGTACTTGGAGAAATTTCACTGATTTATTTGTTATCTGTAACTACCTCTCTCTAACTATGTTATTCTCATTTTTTTTTCATATAGGCCATATGTACATATTGTATATAGTTTGTCTTTGTCTCACTTGTATTCTAGTAGAAGTTATGTTTTGTCTTCTTGAAAATCAATAAAATATTTGGAAAAAAAATGGTTGCAGTCTATGTTCCATATGTTTTTACATTTATATGTCAACTATTCAGTAATTTTTCCCCTTAGAGCCATGGATGGTATCCTTTATTAAATCTGTCATGTCTGGTTTATATCACTACATAAAACTCTTTCACCAGATTCTAAAACAACTTATGCATCGGACTAGAAGCTGAGTGGATATTACAAATGACTGTGTGCACTGGTGATTTTTGAGTGAGGTGTATTGGGCAATATTCAAATAAAGAAAGGGAAAATCGTCAGGTCACTATGTGACTTCATAACTTTTAATTTTTTAATGCCTTTGTAAATGATAAGTTATTTTGGAATGCTCACAGTTTATTGTTATAGACAGCAAGAGACTACAGACAAAAATGGTAGCTATTTCCACTTCTGGCTTTCTCCACCCTGCAGGCAAGTATGCTAATAGTGCAGTCCGTATCAGCTGATGCACACCCTACAGTGAGGAGACACTCATCCAGACATTGCCAGTGGCTCCAGTTAGACAAGCTATTCAGGGACTAGATTACCAATGGGTAGTGACTGGAGAGAGAACATTTAGTGCCTGTGTGTGTTGTGTGCATCACACCCATATGCAGAGCCAGTGTAGAAACCTTATTCTACTTGTTTGTGTCTTTCGGCTTTTCCCGGTTAGGGGTCGCAAAAGCGGAACTCCGGTCCGCTAATGATTGGCAGTTGATTTTTACATACCGGCTTGCCAGGCCTGACGCACAACCTTCAACGAAGGTACGTCCATTCATGCATTTCTCCACGCAGAAGATGCTCTAGCTGATAATAACAATAATTTGTCTTTTACTTGCCATATCTGTGCATAGGGCACTCCAGTTCATAAAGGTAGTATGGTAGGTTGTCCCAGACAGTTACCTCTCACATCCTGGACAAGTTTCTCTCTGTTATCTGTTATGATGTTTGGAAGTATTTAATGTTCCTACCAGCACCGGCTGTGGAATGGTTCTGTGATGTGCATACCTCTCAACCTCTTAAACCAAGAAATCAGAACAAAGTTACAAATAATGGGGGACATAACCCAAAAATACAGACACATCTGAAGTAGTTTACTTCATTTGGTCTTCAACCTGTGGGAATATGGATCCATATTGGATCTGAGCTGGCAAAAATTACTAGCGTCAGCTCCAAGCTCCAGACTCCTCTCCTTACCCATAATACACCTCTACTGCCTTCCATCCCCAGATCTCGTTTGCCTCGATTTGTAATACATCATTTCTCTAGAGCTCCAGCTAGTAGTGGGTGATTCTTACTGTAAGTTTTTCTAAAATTTTCGTTCTTTTAACCGTTTCAGGTTAGTGTAGGTACCCTTTCTCCCCTCCCATCGCTTTGGTGTCGAGTGTAGGTTTGTAGTTGTAGTTAGAGTAGTTTGTCTGTGGTGCCCCTCCCCACTTAGTGTTGTCTATAGCCTAGTGTGGTGAGTGGGTGTGTGTTTGTTAGTTTAAAGAAAGAAAGTTTTTGCCTGTCTTTTTAAAGGCTTCTTTCTTTGTGGAATGGCTGAGAAGCTTATCTTTAAGTGCTGTACAAGCTCTCCCCAGTGGATGGCCACACTCTCTGTGTGTTGTGCTTAGGTGTGGCCCACCTTAGTGTGGATTGCTCCATTTGTGCGGGGTTCAATCCCCGACCTCTAAAGGATAGAAGGGCCAAGTTGGCCCTCAAAGGTCTTCTGCCTGCCACTGAACCTCTTTCCTCATCTTCGGCTTCAGTCACAGCAGCTGCTGTGACTGCCTCTCCCACTTCTCTTCCTCTGGCCTCCCCTCCCTCCCAGGCTGGGACTCAAACTCCTGCATCTAAGCCTGTGGTAGCAGAGCAGAGGAGAGATAGAGAACAGGAGAGAGAGAGAGAGTTAAAGAAGAAGGAAGAGAGGAAGAGGTCCCCGGACCTCGCGTCCCTGAGCAAGTCTGCACAGATCCGTGACTCCCCTCGGCTCCAGTCTCCGAGGTTCTCCCCAGAGCCAGAGGAGGCACGTTCAGTCTCCCGGGCCTTGGTTCCCCGACCTACCAGGTCGGAGTCTGTGGCCACATCACAGTCGATCCGCTCTTTATCGGACATGGATCTGGATAAGATGATGAGACGCTTTATCCATACACAGATCCAGATGGGGGTCTTGCTAGCCCCCCTCCCTCAGGATTGGGGAGCTCGCTTCCCTTTTTTCAACCAATTTCTCCTTCCCCGATCCAACCTTCGGCTTCGGAGTTCTCGGATCCAGGGTTGGCCTTGGTCAGGGGATTGGTGCCGACAGTCCTTGCATCCTCGATGCCAACAGCTGCCTGAAACACCTCTGATCCGACCTGTTCGGGTCTGAGCTGCTCTTGGAGTTTGGGTGTTGGATCCGAGGGAGTGGAACCTTTTCCATCGGCTCCGACATTGTCGGGTCAGGTTCCCTCCCGCAGAGTTCCGTCCACTTTGAGTTTGGCTCCAATTCTCAGGTCGGACCCGGGGAGACGGCCTCCTTATTAGATTCCCAGGAGGTCCACTCTCCTTCAGTGTTCAGTGTGGTAGAACGGGTCCTCTCCATCGAATTGAGGGTCCTGACCGCCCCCTCAGACTCCGCCCAGACCCCATCGGCTCTGTCTACGGTCCCCATTGTCTTACCAGAGGGACAGCCTGTGCCCAAAGAGCCCCAGATGGTTCCCCCAGAGGAGCATATGGCTTGCGAGTGCTCCCCCCAGAGCCCCACTGGAGATGTGCCTCACAAGCATATGTGCAAGAAGAGGCACTTGGACTCCCCCGAGTCCCTAACCGAGGACACAGATTTAGATGATGGGGAGGGCTCCCCAAGATCACCTCCCGATGATGTCTCCTTTGGAGACATCATGGAGATCCTGCGCCAACGGGGAGGTTGTTCTGCCCCCAAGCCCTCCTCTGATGAGTCTGTGTTTCTGGAGGCTTTCGACATGGGCCCTTCTACATCTTGGGTGTCCCCTCCCATGGATCTTTTAGTGGATTTGATCAGCTGGTGGGCGTGGAAGGAACCAGATGCCGTGGAGCTGATCCCCAAGTGCCCCAATAAGGTTTTAATTCCCCCCATTGACAGGCCATCCTGGAACAAGGACTCCCCAGTGGACACCATGATGGTAGCAGCAGCCACAAAGAAGGAACTATCTCAGAAAATTTCCTCGGTCCACACTGCTGACCGAGAGTCATGGACAATGGAGCGCCTAGGGAAGCGGGTGTATGCTTCAGCTACCTTTTCTACAGGGGTGCTGAATTACTTGGCCCATGTCACGAGACTCCAACGCAACCTAGTGAAGGAGCTGGCGGAGTCTCCACCCAAGTCCATGTCACAGGAGGACAAGGTTTCATTATCTGCGAAAATGGCCACTCTGAGAGCAGTATCAAATACGTCCATGTGACTCCTCTCCCATGCTATGGAAGGAGCGGCTAGGCCGGCTGGGTCCGGCATGTCCATGAGGCGTAATGCCTGGCTCAGGTTGTGCCAATTTACTGAACCCTTTAAGGCATCCTTTACCAATGCCCCTTATGATGGCTCAACTCTTTTTGGTAAGACTGTCAAGGAGACACTAGTCCAGAGTGAGAAGGATGGGAAGACACTGTCTGCTGTCGGGATCCGCTTCTCTAACCCTCAAAGGTCCTTTTCCCGGAACCGGAGAGGGCAAAAGAAGATGGGGTCCTGGAAGTTTCAGTATTCCCGGGGCACTCAGGGCTCTTCTACCCCTAGAGGCAGAGGGGGACAGAACAGATGCCTGCCCAGAGGCCAAGGGGGTCCGCAAAACTTTGGGTCCCAAGAACTATTCTCAGACAGACCCCGGGCAGCAATCCTGAGGGGTTGCCCAGCTGCTCTACTCTGGAGGCAGTTGGGGGCCGATTGGCCTTGCACCCAGTGGCATGGGAGTACATAACAATGGACCACTGGGTGCTTCAAATCATATACAGAGGATATTCTGTCCCCTTCGTGGGTTTCCCCATATCTCCCAAACACCTCCCGGACATTCTACCCATGCAAAGGGCGGCAGCAGCACAGGAAATTTCTAAGCTGCTAGGAAAATGAGCCATCAAAACCATCCCCCCGATCAGTCTGGATCAGGCTTCTACTGCAGGTTCCTTTTGGTGCCAAAGAAAACAGGAGACTTAAGCCCTATTCTGGATCTCTCTACCCTGAACCTGTCAGTTGCCAAAGAAAAGTTCTGGATGGTCACACTACAGTCCATCATGCTGTACCTGCAAGAGAGCGACTGGATGTGCTTGTTAGATCTCCAGGATGCTTACTATCACATAAAGATGCAAAGAAGCACCAGAAGGTTCCTCCACTTCTGGCTAGTGGCCAACCATTTTCAATTTCGAGCCCTACCCTTTGGTCTCACCACAGCCCCCAGGGTGTTTACCAAAGTGATTGCGGTTATAGCGGCTCACCTGAGGCTTTAGGGGATTCAGGTCTATCTGTATCTGGACGGTTGGCTCCTCACTGCTCTTACCAGGCATCTACTTTCCCAAACCAGTGATTACTTTCTGACACTTGCACTGAGTTTGGGTATCACAATCAACACATCCAAATCTCTTCTAGAGCCTGTACAGGTGATAGACTACATTGGTGCCAGGATAGACACACTCGAGTGCAAAGTGTTCCTGACCTCAGAGAGAGCTCAAAACCTCAGGATGCATGTCTCCCTAATTTACCATTCTCACCTCCCAACAGCGGAATCAATGTTGAGGGCACTAGGCTCAATGGCGGCGACCATAACTCTTCTTCCATGTGCTAGGCTGCACATGCGGATTCTTCAGTGGACTCTACCGTTTCAGTGGTCCCTGTTGGATTTACCATTAACCTATTCTATCCACCTAAGTCAAGTGTGTTGGTCATCACTCATACTGTGGATGAGCTCTCTGGACATTTTAGAGGGATGACCTTTTGTTCCAGACCTGGCCCAAACCACAGTGACCGCAGATGCCTTCCAAATCGGTTGGGTGGGGGCATTGTTCAGACAGGACAGACCAAGGCCTATGGTCCCGCATAGAGACCAGCTTGCATATCAGTGTTCTAGAGATGAGGGCGGTCCTTCTAGCGTTGCAGGCACTTCATGCCTTTCTTCCTCTGGGGATGATTGCCATTCAGTCAGACAACATGTCAGTAGTCTGGTATATCAACAAACAAGGAGAGACCAGATCTTACCCCCTTTGTCGTGGGGCCATGAGAGTGTGGGAATGGGCGATCTCCACCTGTCGCTTTCTCATCGCAATGCACATTCCGGGACGGTCCAACATTCTAGCGGACACGCTAAGTTGGACCATTCTGATGCCTTAGGAGTGGTCTCTGAATCTATCAGTAGCGAAACAGATCTTTAGCAAGTGGTGTCAACCTTGCTGCGATCTCTTTGCATCTTCTTCCAACACAAAGTGCAGCAAGTTTTTCGCTCTGAACCCCCCGCCGGGAGCATCCACCAGAGATGCTCTAGTTCATGTTTGGCCTCCCAGCCTTCTGCATGCTTATCCGCCAGTTCCTCTCATACCGAGGTTTCTGCAGAAAGTTTGTCGACTGGGGAACAAGGTGATCCTCATTGCTCCATTCTGGCCTCGTCAGGTTGGTTTCCCTTCCTTTGGTCTCACCTTCTGGCTTCACCTTGGATCCTAGATACCATTCAGGTTCTGATTTCACACCCATTGGTGCTGCCTCATCCAAGTCTGGACAGCCTGAAGTTCATGGCTTGGCTGTTCCAGTTCCCGTGATTGCTAGGACTCCCGGACTTTCTTCCTCAGTTAAGTCTATTTTGGTAGCTGTTCATAAGTCTTCAACCAGAAAGGTTTATCGTAGCAAGTGGAAATGTTTTTCTTTCTGGGCCTCAGAGGAGTTTAGATCCTTTCACGGCTCCTATTTCCTCCATTCTTGATTTTCTAGCTGATATTTTCCAGCACGGAGCTAGTTCTTCTACTGTCAAAGTTCACTTGGCTGCCATTTCTTATCTTCATGTGGGCAAAACTTCTGCATCCTTGGCATCTTCTAGACTGTGTAAAGTCTTTATTAAAGGCACCTTTTTGCTACGCTCCCCAGTCAAAGATCCTGTCCCCCTCGTGGGACCTTATTATGGTTCTCCAAGCTTTGGTTGCTCCGCCTTTCGAGCCTGCTGCAACTGCAGATCTAAAATTTTTATCATTCAAAACAGCTTTTCTGGTTGCTATTACCTCTGCTAGAAGGGTTTCAGAATTACAGACCTTGTCCATAAAATTCCTTTACATGATTTTTTCATAAAGATAGAGTTTCCCTTCGAATCAACCCATCTTTTCTCCCGAAGGTGGCGTCACCAGTCAGTATCAATCAGACTATAAATTTGCGTGTGTTCTTTCCCAATTTTACCAACAGGATGGAATACAAGCTACGCATGCTGGATGTTCATAGACAGTTACGATTCTATTTAATCTTTTTCTTCTTTCGTCTGCTCCTGTTAGGGGTCGCCACAGCAAATCAACTGTTTCCATTTCTTCCTGTCCTCTGCATCTTGCTCTGTCACACCAACCACCTGCATGTCCTCTCTCACCACATCCATAAACCTTATCTTAGGCCTTCCTCTTTTCCTGTTAACTGGCAGCTTCATCCATAGCATCTTTTTCCCATTATACTCTGCATCCTTCCTCAGCACATGTCCAAACCAATGTAATCTTGCCTCTCTGGCTTTGTCTCCAAACCTTCCAACCTGGGCTGACCCTCTAATATACTTATTCCTAATCCTGTCCATCCTCGTCACACCCAGTTCAAATCTTAACATCTTCAACTCTGCCACGTCAAGCTCTGACTCCTGCCTTTTTGTCAATGCCACTGTCTCCAACCCATATAACATAGCTGGTCTCACTACCCTCTTGTAGACCTTCCCTTTCACTCTTACTGGTACTCATCTGTCACAAATTACTCCTGACACTCTTCTCCACCCACTCCATCCTGCCTGTACTCTCTTCTTCACCTCTCTTCCACAGTCACCATTTCTCTGAACTGTTGATCCCAAGTATTTAAACTCATCCACCTGCGCCACCTCTACTCCCTGCATCCTCACCATTCTTCTATCCTCTCTCTCATTCACACACATATATTCTGTCTTAGTCCAGCTGACCTTCATTCCTCTTTTCTCTAGAGCATATCTCCACCTCTCCAGGGTCTCCTCCACCTGTTCCCTACTCTCACTACAGATCACAGTGTCCTCTGCAAACATCATAGTCCACGGGGACTCCTGTCTGATCTCATCTGTCAACCTGTCCATCACCATTGCAAATAAGAAAGGGCTCAGAGCTGATCCTTGATGTAATCCCACCTCCAACTTAAACGCATCCGTCACTCCCACCGCAGACCTCACCGCTGTCATACTACCCTCGTACATATCCTGTACCACTCTTACATACTTCTCTAACACTCCCGACTTCCTCATACAATACCATAACTCCTCTCTAGGCACTCTGTCATATGCTTTCTCTAAATCCACAGAGACACAATGCAACTCCTTCTGACCTTCTCTGTACTTCTCCATCAACACTCTCAGAGCAAACATTGCATCTGTAAATACGATTCTATTTAATACAGGAAAAAAAATTGCATAAATCTGATCAGTTCTTTGTTTCGTTCTATAGACCCTTTTTGGGCAAACCTATTTCCAAGGTCACTATAGCTAGATGGATTTCTTCATGCATCCTAAGGGAGGAGTATGGCGCTCGGAGCTGATGCTAGTAATTTTTGCCGGCTCGGATCGATACGGATCCGTATTCCCACAGGTTGAAGACAAATGAAGTACAACTTCTCAGATGGAATGTTATGATGTGTATATAACTTCTTTTTTTTTAAATATTGGTCTTACAAACTCAGAAAGTTGATAGAATAACAGGTTTTGCATTAGCATGAATTTCCTAAAGGATATGAAGTCTGAACATCAAACATCTGCCTTTATTCTCTGACTTCAATCCTCAATGATTTGCCAGAAAATACAATTTTATGAGAAAAGGACAAAAAATATGAATAAAAAAATCTGGACATTCTGTGAAAATCTGGACAGTTAAGATTTGTGGTGATGTGATATACTTCCCTTGTGCTACAGGGAACACACAGATGCTGCAGCATATACATGATGTAATACCTGTTACAGAACCAACATAAATTTCACACTTAATTAATGTAGTGGCAGATTTAAGCATTGGCGCAGGGCCGCATGCCACCCCCTTTTTAAAGCTCCAAAGATATAGAGCAAAAAAAAAAAAAAAAAAGAAAGAAGAAATACAATGCACTATTATTTCACTGAAACTGGAAAATGTACTCCTAAAACAGTATATTTTCCGTTTCAGTTTACCATCGTTTTGCTTCTCATGATTCACGCTTCAGAGATGCGATTGGAGGTTGCAGTCAGGTGATCTAAATAAAGATCCTGCACTGCTCCTCCGTTGTTGAGTGAAGGTGCGTTGGTTGGTAGGACACGTATGAGCTTTGCTGGATGACCTCGATTACCACCTTTCCCAAAGGTAATTTCACTAATATCTAGGCAGAATTTAATGAGCCCTACAGGATTCTACATCAGTGTGCATAACCTGCATAACGTCTAACATTCTGTAATTTTTAGAAATGCTTGATACCGTTATGTCTTGAAAGCATTAATATTATTGACAAATGTGCAAATACTTTGCTGCTAAAAGTTACAAAGTTTTCTTTTTAGTTTTCCATTTTAAAACAACTGTTGGTCTATTTTACTGCTTGCTTCTAAAGACAACCATTAAAATATAGGGGGTCTATATCACATCAGCAAACGCTAAAAATAGCGAATGCTGATATAGCGAACTTCAAAGTCCGAAAGCTGAAAACAGCATAGGAATGGATTTGTGAATTTTTTCCCAGGGAAAAAATTCGCTGGGCCGTTCTCCAGGCTTTGCTGTTTTCTCAGAGTTGGTATATTTAATTTGGGGGGGTGAGGGGCACAGCCCCCCACTGAATGTTGACTGGGAAAAAATTTGCTGATCCGTTCTTTTGGGTTTTTCAGCTTTCAGACTTTGAAGTTCGATATATCAGCATTCGCTATTTTTAGCATTTGCTGATGTGATATAGACTCAAATATAGGTGCAGGGAAGTCTTACCCACTGAACGTTCAAACTTTGTCACTATCTTGTGTGTTACATCAGTGACAGTCTTCATCTTCTCAGCTTTATACCAAAGGGCTCCTACTTTGAAATTTAATACTGCAGAGTGCTGTAGAATTCTATCTCCACAGGGTGATTTTCGGCGGGAAATGCAACGAAACTAGTTACCAGCAGACAGTGATACAGTTGCTAAATCATTCAGATGAGAAATTTCAGTACTGCATTAATACATGAGTTATTTGTAAAGCTGTAACAGATGTCAGAATAATTTTCTTTTTCTTAGTTCAGATCATTACTACAGCACTTTGTAAAAATTTTGGTCGGGACAAGGAGTAAATGCATGGTTTAAAAAATGGTGTGACGGTCCAGTAGTTAGTCACATTTTAGGAGCAAGCATTTTATACAGGTGAGTTAATCATGTGTAGTTTATTCAAATGAATACACCGTCTAAAGGAAAAAGAAGGATAAGTTATACTAGACAATAATCACTACTATGTTTGATATTACTCTTTGTATTGAAAGTGTACTGCTGGCCTGCCTTGTTGGTAACTTGTCACAGTCTAGATCTCTTAACTGTCCCTATTTTGAAGGAATGTTCCTATTGTGTATCTCAGCTGTCCTTGACTAACAGGGACGTCTTTGATTTTGACTTCGTTTTTAATCTCTGTCCCTCTTAATCCCTCCTAAAACTGGTGAGTTTTAGAGAAAAGGTGGTGGATCACAATTAAGAAATAATGACAATAACTTGAGTTACAAACTTCTTTTCTTTAGGAAATGTATATTAATTCATATCCTAATGTTTTGTCAATGTCTGTGCTGTAATAACAGAGAGAAATTAATTCAGAGGTCAGGTTTTAAATATTCTTCAGTGAAGTCAAAGTCTTTTTCCAACCTTTTAATCCACTGATGGACTGAACAAAAAGTCATGAGTAAGGAAAGAAATTTAGTAATGAGTTTAAAATGGCATCAGATGAGCCTTAGATGAAGTGTGGAAGGGAACTAGAATAATGACAAGCATTTGAGTTTGACTTCCTGTCATTCAGAAAATGCACTGCAACACAGGGCCTTTTATTCAAACAACTTTCTAAGTTTATAAGAGCAATATTTAAAATTTGTCCCTATTTGGGGGGCTTTGACCCCCCCATTATTTTAGGCTTTGTCCAAATTTTTTGTGCTAATAGGTTAAGAGCTATGGAGGGGGGCTTAGTTAAAGATTAAGATGAAGAAAAGGAATAATAGAATAGTGGACAACATTTCCTAATCCTTATTTCTTAGAATATTTTCTGCAACTTTATGAATATATTATGCATGTTGTTAAGATATCAAATGTTGGAGATGTTGCAGGAAAGAAAAAAAATAATTGGGAACATGTTTTGGGAGTGGATTGAGCTTGCAAATTTTAAAAATTCACCAGAGAATGCCGTTGTCATAAATATTGGGGTGCAACAAATGGCTGTACCTAAGGAAATGATTCTTTTGAACTGGGACACAGGATCCAAATTGCCTAGATATTGTAATGTAAAGCCTTATTAAGTTTAATTGTATCGACTGCCAAAAAAAGCAATAAGTAGAAAATGGAAATCAGAATCTAAACTAACTGTATTTTGAAGTACCGAATATTGTAAAAGACTAAAGTACTAAAAGTCAGATTTTAGAAGAGAGGGAAAAAAGTACATATAAATACTTGGAATTGTGGAAACAATATATGAATACATGCAAAAAATATGTTCGGGAGAAGGAGCAAGGTTTTACTAAAAACAGGAAATGAGCAATTTATGTAATGCTGGATTAAATGAGAGTTGTTACAAAAAAAAAACATAGATTTAATATATAATGCATGTAAATGAAAAAAAAAAATAAGTTTTTTTTTTTTGCATTTAATGTATGTGTACCTACATCTGAAGTGATGATTTAATAAAGGTGTTAACTTGGATTAATGTATATCACACACACACACACACACACACACACACACACACACACACACACACACACACACACACACACCAGGTAAAGGAGTAAGAATGACTGTTATGCATTAAATCCTGCTAAGGAGGGAGGAGTTTGCATTACACTGAAACCATGTTTCAGTGATGTTACAGATGTCAGTATTTTCAAGGGTCATAAAAGCTTCTGTGCATCACTCACTACAGAGCAGTTGATGGAATGTTAGCCCCTGCTGTTTTGGTAACCCCTCCACCATCAGTCAGATAGGACCTTAGTGGCTATGTGTGCAGTCTTTCACACCAAATTCCTCAGGAATATGTACAATCTTGTTCAGGGCACTCAGGGTTTAGGTTCTCTCCTGAGGCAAAGCAGGTGGCTAAATATACTGATCCTCGCTTTCCAACAGAAACCTAAAAAACACCAAGTGCATCATTAATTTGTCTATAGAAGATCACCATGGCATATGGTGAAGGCTATACCTTGGTGTCCACAGATATAGAGATTACTCATCTGCCGTGGTACTTCTCTATGGGCTATACAGACTCACTAAAGGTCATACCGTATTCCTGTCTACTGTAAAGCTGTTAAGAATATGTTTCTGTGCAAAATTAAAATGTTGCATTCTGTGTATGTGTTGTGTGCATATATATATATATATATTTATATATATATATATATATATGTGTGTGTGTGTGTGTGTGTGTGTGTGTGTGTGTGTCTTCATGACCAGCAAGTGCCACTGGACACGTGTTTTGGTGTGACCAAGATAAATAGTTTACTAAAGGGATATAGCAAATCTACAATATACAGCAAGCATCGTTGTGAGTTGCAAAGTAGATAAAAAAGGTAGTAGGTCACCTGTTATAAGGCAATATTACACAGTGGTGAAATATATAAAAAAGCAATTATGAATCACACAGAGGTGAGAAACTTGCCTTGTTTACATAAGAAGATCATAAAATTGTCAGTCAGATATTGTTGTATGTGATAAAGATACTAAAGTAAACAAATGCCATTTTCCTTATTGTTTAGTTTTACGAAATGTAGGCATTTCAATGTAAAAGGAAAGTGAAGGCTAGATAAAAGCATGTTTAAGTTAATAGGCTGTAAACTTGGATTTTTGCAGTTGGGATGGGGTGTGAAAGTGCACAAATTATAGTATATGTAGAGTTGATATGTTTTCTCTTACATTTGCATAGCTGAATGTCTGGATTAAGGCATTTAACTTAATCTAATATTTTTTTCGTAAGCAAGTAAATAAGACAACACTGAATGTAAAGAAATGTTTCCATTAGCAAATGATTGTTCAGTGTTTGTTAAGGAGTCTGCACCTGAGGCAGCTGAACACTTCATAATTATATTTCCATGGAAACAAGCTGACTGTAAGGACAAACAATAAAAGCCAGAGCACTTGTCTTCTGTTCCAGACATGCATTGAAAATATTTGTACTATCCGTACATGTGTTATGTGCTGTATGTGAATTACCTGTTTCTACTGCCACAGAAATAATCATCTGCAACTAAATATATATTGCTGTCCTTCCACATATGATGTCCAAGCGTCTTAAAGTGATCTTTCCACAACCACCGAACCCAGTGTGCCACTTTCCAACTCCCACCCAGTAGTCAACTCACCAGACTGCGTCCCCCTTTTGCAAATTCCTGGAACCGCCACTATAATGAGCTTTTGGGCTAGCAGACGCTCTTCACTGGGAGTTACTAAGTCACTGCTGTCAAATATAGCACTTAACTGCACACTTGAAAAATGTCTGTGTGTAAAAAAAAGTGTGTAGCTTGGGTGCCTAGTATGCCAGACACTGTGTGTGTGTCCTGTGTAAAAGTCTTACTTTTAATATACAAAGTCCCTTACCATAAAACTAAAATTTCTTCATGTATGCTACATTAGAATCAGTATTTATTTAGCTGAGAAGATAACAGTTTAGTAGACTGCTCTGCCACTAAATGACAGTATAAATCACAGTGCAAGAGATATGTTAGGAGATGGAAATCACAAAGTTATAGTTTATAATGTGTTAGTCTGTCTGAACAAGCAATCCTTGCAAGATAGATGTATTTGCACTAATGTCTAGTTCATGGTGAAATGATGTTTATTTAAAAAAGCAAGGATAACCAAGGCTAAGATATTAAGCAAGCATGCGTGGATGTTACATGCAGTTAATACGCTATAAAGGGTGTTGTTTAGCTAAATGAAATAAAAAAATAAATAAAAAGGAAGAAAAAGAAAAGTAGAGCTGATTACCAAATGAATATCATCAAAGTCTAAAGCAGTAGTCACTCCCTTATACTTCAGATTGGTTATCAAGTACAATTCATCCTTTGAGATGTGCCTCACTAAACATATTTAACAATTAGAGAGATCCCAAAAGGTTCCAAACCAAAAAGATCACAGGCCTCAAGACTGAGCTTCCAAGAGAGGCTGGAAGCTCTATCCCTTTATTTATTGTCTTACAGGCTTTTGAGGAGTGCGATGCTCTCTTGCCGTGCTATTAGATCCTTTGGTGTCCTGGTCCTGCTGTTATCTCTGCATCTCCACCAGTACTAGAACTAAGGATCTAAATCTTCACCAACAGATAAATAAAACATAGGGGGGACAGGTGTAAAAGCCAGTGCTTCCAAAACCTCTGGAATAAACTTCCCCTGCATATTAAGTAGTGTGACTGACTCACTATCTTTGTTTAAACATAATTTGGTTGACTGGATGATTGACTGGTATGCTCTTCTTAAATTAACACTGACTCTTGTGTAACATTCAGGATGAACCTTTAGCTGTATGACAGGCAATAGCCTGCTCTTCTTATGGTTCTGGCGCTCTTTGACTCCTTCTATTTCTCTCTCTGTGTCACACACACACACACACACACACACACACACACACACACACACACACACACACACACACACACACACACACACACACACACACACTCTGCCTTTGAGGTGTAGCTGTCATACTAACCATCCGAGCCATACACTTACTTTTCACACTGGAATTTTTAAGTATTTTTTTTTTGCCAATAAGAACAAAATTATGTACTTCCTTTTGTAGACACAAGAGTATATTTAAGCCCAGTATCTGATATCTATAGCTTAACTCCCAGTGAGAGGATCTTGTCAGCCCAAAAGCTTGAGTAATTGCAAAACTTGTGTTGGTCCAATAAATGGCATTACATCACAGCTATGCCCCAATATCATTGGGTTTTTGGTTACTGAACCAATATGACATTTCTTAATTGTTTTCCTGGGGTCACTTCGAAGGTGGGCTTAAAACTCCACTAAGTATTTGCCCAGTGTCTCATACTGTCCACTCTGTGTATGATATCAATGATATTATGGACAGGGTATCATGGCTCAGACAATATCTGGAGACTATTCAATTTGGGTATATGAGAGATGTACCTCTACTGTCTTCAATTGATGATGTCTTGCATGATGCCATGCATATACTGGTTCAGTTCAGCAGATGAATATGAAGTTGGTTGGATGAAAATCATTACTTCCAAATTTGAGGTCATGGTTCCTTCTAGGAAAAATAGATTAATAGGGAGTGAGGGGGAAGCATGATCAATTTAAAGAGTTTAAAAGTTGGTCTTATTCATCAGTGACTGATAAGTGCAGGTATGATCTTGGATTGTGGGGGTGAAATAAAACTTGGGATCTAATGTTGTCTATTTTTGTCTGTTTCACAGTAGTCCAGTCTGACCGCTGACCGCAGTGACTCTGAAGCTTCTTTTGCTCCAGAGCTCTGACTCCTCCCTTCCCACCTTAGCTGGTCAGATCTAGTTTGTCATCTGAAGTTGGAAACTGCTTGAGCTAAAATAAACCAAATCTTTAATGAGCCACAAAAACAGAAAGGTCCTTTTGTAGACACAAGAGGATATTTAAGCTTTCATTCCATATCATGGAACTTCCTCAGAACAATCACAATTACACAGTCAGCACGTTTATATTCAAACCCACCTATCAAAAACAGGTAAAAAAAATCACATGATTTCATATAATTAATATTTAAAAATACACATATAAAAAACATATAAAAATGTGCACACAATACTTATATTAAATAATTCCTTAATTTTAAAACTGCTGCTATTGTGCAACCATTGTTTAAACCCGGGGGGGGGGGGGCAAGGCATTGAGTCTGATCTGCCATCTCAATTCTTTTAACATCAGAGGAAAAAAAACTATAAAGTGAATGGTCATTTTTATTGTACTACCTCTAACGCTGTATATTTAGCCCACTGTTTACAATATCGATCATATTATATCAGAAAAACATCTAGGAAACTAAAGGACCATATATATGAGCATAACAGTGATATTAAAAAGAGGAAAACAACCAATGCCCTTTATAGGCATATTATGACTAATTCTGTACACCAGTTGGTTTCTTAGTTATAGAGCAGGTAAAGAAGGACATTCAAGGTTGCGTGACAGATGAACATCTTAGTGTACAAGAATTGAGATGGCGGATCAGACTCAATGCCTTGTCCCCCCTAGTTTAAACGATGGTTGTACAATAATGTCAGTTTTACAAGTAAGGAATTATTTCATATAAGTATGGTGTACACATTTTTTATATGTGTTTTTTATATGTGTATTTTTAAATATTAATTATATGAAATCATGTGATTTTTTTACCTCTTTTTGATAGGTTAGTTTGAATACAAATGTGCTGAGTGTGTAATTGTGATTGTTCTGAGGACGTTCCATGATATGGAATGAAAGCATTAATCCTTTCCATTTTTGTGGCTCATTAAAGTCTTGGTTTATTTTAGCTTGAGCAGTTTCCACATTTATTTTATTCTTGGTTTGTTGCTACTTGTGATAATTGTCACCTGAAGTTATCAGACATGTCAAAGAGCTCTTCTCAGCACATTGTATCATTTTTTGATCATAGTTGATTTCCTTCTCCAACCGTGAAGTCTTCTCTCCCTCTCATATTGCTAGAGCTTTAGTGTGAATAATAGTTATAATGCTTTTTCCAGGCTGGTGCTTTGTACCACTTCTGTTGTTCTTTCAACTTCTGTTTTTCAGCCTTTCAGCTAAGGTTTAAGTGTAGTGTCAGTTAAAAAAATATATATCGTATTTCACTTAGTGTATTCAGTAACGAGTGTGTGAGTGTGTGTGCATTTATAACTTGGTTTTCTTATAGGTTATTTTTTCTCTTTGGACTTAAGGTGTCTGAATCATCTGAGTTTAAAAAATGTTTGGAGTGTGGACATAAGCTCCCACCTCAGAATCCACACTCTTAGTGTGTTTATTGCTTTGGCGCTGTTCATTTAAATGTGGACTGCCAGTCTTGCACTTCTTGCACTGCCTTAAGTGCAAGGGCCGTTCACACTAGAAGGGACAAGTTGGTTTTGAAGGTGCTCCTTCCAGCACAGACAGGAGCTACACATTCAACCTCTTCTTCCTCCCCTTCTAAGAAGCAAGATAAATCTAAGGCTAAAGATAAAGGTCAAGAGCAAGAAAAGGGCAAGGAACCAGATAAGGAAAATGATAAAAGTGAGAAGGAAAAGAGCAAATCTCCTGCAAAAATGACTAAAAATGTTCTCTGGAGTCAACGTCTTTGCTCAAGCTCAACCAGAAATGTGCTTGCAGATCGGATCTGACAGCTCCTCAGCTTCGATCTCCATCTCCAAGATTTAGGTACTGTCTGGAACTAGTGAGTCCCAAATTGCACTCCCCTATTCTTCAAGAGAGGAGATATTCCAGACCACCATTGGTGGCCTTTTCTACTCATTTGTCTCAAAGCCTCATGGAGCAAGATGTCAACAGGAGGATGAGGAAGTTTTTGAGGATGCAGATCCAGCTTGGGGTTATCTGGGTACTGTCCCCTGGGAAGGTACTGATAAGTGATCATTGTAAGCCCACACTTTCTGAATCCACAACAGTCTGCCCTTTGGGTCTGGTGTTATTGGATCTGACTGAAATCAGAGTACCTTTGTCTGCATCTGAGTTCCTAATGACTTTGATGCTGTCTGCTTCCCTGTCTATTTTGACAGTGATTGCCAGTGAATTGCGAGGAGACCCAGAGCCAAAGCATCAATGCCACATTCCAGGGAGGTGAATCGATACTGAGATTCTTGGATCCATCTCTCCCTCTTGGGACCTTGGCCCTGGATAGCTGAGATCTGAGACTTGCTTAGGAGCTGGAAGTTGTTGCTGCCAAGGATTCATTTTCATCCTCGGTTAAGAGGGGACCCTCAGTACCAGTTGCAGCTTCGGCCTTTGAGGCCTTCTTAAGGGTTTTGGCAGGTTCCAAAGATAAAGTGTCTCCAACAAGTATGGCTGCATCCAAGCCCCAGTGGCTGTCTGCTTCCACCCTTCATTATCTTGTTGGACAGGGGCAGTTGGTTCAAAAGGCTTATGAGGAGGTCTGCTTTGTCAGCTCCCCATTTGATTTAGAGCCTTCTGATGTTCCCCCAGAAGGAACACATAGAAAATGGATAATCAGACAAAGCACATTGACTCTTTCCCAGAGTCATTCATCAAAGACACTAACTTACATGAAGGGGGGTATTCCCCTCATGCTCTTTCTGAAAATGTCACCTTTGGCAATATACTCATCAATGTTCTTGGAAGCTTTAGGCTCTAGCCCAAGATTATCCTGGGTGGTACCTTCCATTGATTCCCTTAATGACCTTATGGTTCAGTGGGCATGAAAGCATCCTGATGTTGTGGAACCCATTCCCAAAAAAGTGGATCACATCTTAGGTACTCCTAATGACAGGAAACACTGAAGCAAGGGTCCACCAGTAGAGGCTATGGTGGTAGCAGCAGCCACTAGGAAAGAACTGTCAAAAGAGAGGTCATCTTTTCGCCCCTATAACTGAGGGTCCAGAGCAATGAGCAGATTTGGGAAGCAGGCCTATGCATCAGCAGCTTTGCTCTTAGATCACTAAATTATTTGGCTCATGTAACCCGATTCTAGAGAGACTTGAGCAAAGTTATTTTCAAGTCTCCCTTGTGGATATTTTCTATGGATGTCCAAAAAATGGCTTTCTACCCTACAACCCATGTCAAATGTGACCATGCAATTGCTCCTCAATGCAGCTGATGACACGTCCAGAGTGGCAGGCACTGGCATTACCATGCGCCACCACACTGGGTTGCATTCTTGTGACTTTATGAAATGCTTCTTCAAGTCAACTTTTGTGAATGTCCCCTATGATGGCTTAACTCTTTTTGTCCTAAGGTCACATTCACCAGAAGTCAACAAGATGGTAAGACTCTCTCTGCAGTGGGAGTCCATTTGTAAACCTTGCAGAGATCCTTCTCTAGGAATCAGAGATCGGTTAAGAACATGTGGCTCCATAAATCACAGAGTTCTTATAACCACTTCCCAGGTGATATAACTCCCTGTGGTGGGGGGGGGTGTAACTCTAATGGGTGACACACACACAACACATAACCCACAAAGTCAGTGTGCCAAGAAGCCACAGCCCTTAAGGCTGAATAACACACCTGATACTCTTGTTATAGGTGACTCTGTTGTCAGACACATTGATGTCCTGCTCACCAGGCTGAATAAAGAGAAGGTCACAGTGAGCTGCCTGTCGGGTGCTAGGATCCGACACATAACGCAAGCACTCAGGTCACTCCAAAGCAAATAAAATATGAGTCAGTCATTGTACATGCTGGTGTGAATGACCTGAGACATACCTCCCTGGACTACATGAAAAGAGACATAGTGGAGCTCTCTGATCATGTAGCCCAGACTGGTATGACCTTGACCTTGAGCAGCATCTTACCCTCACCTAGAATGATGCCACAGTACAAAGACAAAATGATCGATTTTAACAATTGGCTAAAATTTTGGTGTCATTCAAAGGGGATCCAGTGTCTGTCAGCCTGGGAAGACATGCTCGACAAGCCACATTGCTTCGCTAGGGACGGCTTGCACCTGTCACCACTGGGCTTTCGGATATTGGCAAAGGCTCTTGCCACCCCCATAGTGCCTTTTTTAGGCAAGTCTCAAAAGTCAAACCCACCCCCATAGACAGCACAAGGAACAAGAAACTAAGGGCAATGCTGCTAAATGCCAGAAGTCTTAACCTCAAGATGCACGCACTCGAAGCTCTCCTCAGTATGGAGAACATCGATATCTGTGCAGTGACAGAAACCTGGTTCAAGGCTCCAGGGAGCACCCCAGCACTACCAGGCTATACCTCATATCATGCTTTTCGGCCCCAAAACCCGGACCGAACCACAAAAGGAGGGGATGTTTCCATATTTATCAAGGATATCCACACCTCCAGGTTAGTGGCATTGCACAAAGTATCGGAGACCATCCATGTGCAACTAACAGTGGGCAAGACTGCTTTTCAGTTTATAGCATCCTACAGACCACCCTCTCAAAGTCAGGAATCCCATTCGGCTTTCCTGAAAACGTTGAAGAACATGGAGATCTCTCCGAACACCATTATATTGGGCAACTTCAACTACCCAAACATTGACTGGAAGCACTACTCAAGCCCCAGCACCTTAGCCCAAAGATTCCTGAAAATTATAAACTCAAATGCTATGGAACAACTAGTCACCACTCCCACAAGAGGGGACAACATACAAGACCTGATCATTACCAACATGGGGACTTTATGCCCCACACCAGAAGTATATCCCTCATTGGTAAGATCAGACCATAAATTAATTTCACTGGATGTCCACATCCCGACCCCACCCCCAGCCCAGAAAACCACAGTGAAAAACTTCTCAAAAGCGAACTTCTCACTTCTCAAAACCAAAGTGGAATCCTTCAAGGCCCCAGGGCCAGTGGAAACTACAGCCCAAACTGCAGAATCCTATATAAATGCATTCTACGGACATCTCCAGGAATGCATGGATCATGCTATCCCAAACAAAACCAAGACCCAATCATCCAAACGCAGGCGTCCAGTCTGGTGGACCCCTGCCATAAATAAACTGTACAACAGAAGGAGGAAGCTACTACATGATAGAGCAAAATCCCTAATAGGGAAGGCATCTCTGATCAGTACTAGCAAAAAATTACGATCCCTCATAAAATCCTCCAAGGCCAGCTTTGAGAGAAAAATTGCTCAGGACACCAAAGACAATCATATGGCTTTTTCAGTTATGTTAGAAACCTGGGATGCAACTCCCAGACTTGTTCTGAGTTGATTCTAAATGATAAAAAATACACTGAACCCACAGACATCGCCAATATCCTGGCAGACAGGTTCAGTGCAAACCCCCAAAAGAGCAAGTATCTATCCCGGCAGAGGGCTGCCTCCCAAACATCTCAGATGCTCAGGTGAAGGCTGCCCTCTCCAAAGCAAAAAACACTGCTTCCATGGGACCAGATGGCGTCCCAGGTTGCGTCTTACATGAACTACAAGAGGAACTAATCCCTCAAATAAAACAGCTATACAATCTCAGCCTCACTACAGGATATGGGCCCACAGAATGTCGTACAGCAACAGTGGTCCCACTCCACAAAGGTGGAGCCTCTACGGACCCTGGAAACTATCGCCCCATAAGCCTGACTAGCTGAGTCTGCAAGGCTATGGAGAGGATCATCATAGAGCTCATAAACAAAGACATTGGAGACCTACAGACACTAGATCCTACCCAGTTCGGCTTTGTCAAGGGCAGATCCTGCCTTTTGAACCTGGTTGACTTCTTTGAAACAGTCACCAAAGCCATAGATGAAGGGAAGGTAGTCTACACAGCCTATCTGGACCTTGCAAAGGCATTTGACACAGTACCCTACTCGGGCATCATAGATAAGCTATCCAGCTTAAATATAAACCCCTATGTCACAAGATGGGTCGCAAACTGGCTCAAAGACAGAACCCACAGAGTGAGAGTTGCTGGAGCCATGTCAGACTCGAAACTGGTCACAAGTGGCGTCCCACAAGGGTTCTGTCCTGGGACCACTCTTGTTCGGTATATACTTTTCTGAGGTACAGGCAAACGTGGGAGGACTATGGCTCACCAAGTTCAGAGCGACTGCAAACTGGGCCATAATCAACTCTCCAGCTGACACAAACATCCTTCAAAAAGGTCTCACAGAGACAGATAACTGGTGCCAGTGCCATGGTTTAAAGCTAAATGCCAAAAAATGTATAGTCATACCCTTTGGCAAAAACAATTTGCCCACAAATTACCACATAGGCGGAAACCCATTAAGTACAGAGAATGTTATTAGGGACCTGGGGACCCAAGTTGATAGCAATCTCTCCTTTGAAAACCACATTGCCAAAGTGGTTAGAAAGACCTTCTACATAGCCCACCTCATCCCGAAGGGTTTCACATCTAGATCAAGAGAGGTAATCGTGCCCCTTTATTCATCCCTCATCAGGCCCATCATAGAATACAATGCCCCTTTTGGGATGTACCTTACCCGACACCTGCAGCAATTAGAAAGACCCCAGAAGTATCTCACCAAGAGGATCAAAGGTCTCAAACAGATGCCATATGCTGCTCTGTTAAAAAAAACTCCAGCTCTACTCAGTTGCATACCGCCTACTTCGAGGCGATCTATGTCTGACATACAAAGCTATGTCAAATCCAGAATTAATGGACATGCTCCACCTCAGTAAATCTAAATCCCTTAGAGCCACACGCTCGAGGGACTTGAACCTCAGCACAGAAATAAATAAAACTTGCTGGAGGGACAGGTTCATAACCCAGAGGCAACCTTCGCTCTGGAATAGAATTCCAGTTCATGTGAGGCAGAGCACCTCACTTAATCTCTTCAAGAAGAATCTCGATAACTGGATGGGGGATCGTAGGTTTGTCCCAGGGATTACTCCTGTGTCACTATTAGACAGAGGCAAAGTAAACTAAACCTTAAAAAGGGCACAGTATACTCAAATCAAGGGGTGGCTTAAGCCATACAGAATCGGGCTAGGCTTATAATTGCCCCAGGGCAGATAGCCTAGTATGAACCTATGAACCTATGATGCCCCAGAGGCAGAGGCATAACCCATAACCAGGACTTTCATGACTTCTTAAAGGAGAAAGCCCATCAGTGCTTCTGAATAATTGCACAAGTGCTGCACTCTAGAGGCAGGTGGGGAGGGTGCCTAACTTTGCATCCTCAAGCCTGGCATAGCATAACGTCAGCTTCTTGGTTGCTAAAGATAATTTCCAGAGACTACTCAGATTTCTTTTTCCTTTTCTACCTCAGAAAAAAAAAATGTCCCAGATGTTTTACTCAGTCAGTGAAATTCAGCAGCCATGGAAATTTCAAAGCTGATAGAAAAAAAGAGTCATCCAACTGGTCCCCCAAGACAAGTTAGAATCCAGAGTCTAGTTGAGGTTTTTTTTAGTACCAAATAAGATGGCAGACCTCAGACTCCTTTTGAATCTCAGTTACCTAAACCAATTTGTGAAACAGACAAAATTCTAGAGGGTCACAATTCAGTCCATTTTACCTATGCTGAGTAAAGACAAATGGATGTACTTCATAGACCTCTTAGAGACTTAATATCATATCAAGATAGCAAAGCAATTCGGAAGATTTCTGCCCTTCCATGCTGGGAGGCAGTCACTACCAGTTCTGAGCAATGCCTTTCAGTCTCACCACAGCCCCCAGAGTGTTCACCAAGATCATGGCAGTGGCACCAGTGCATCTACGTTTGCTGGGGATCTACATCTTCCTGTATCTCGACAATTGGCTCCTAACTGCTGCCCCCCAAAAATAGGGACACATCTTAAATATTACTGTTATAAACTTATAAAGTGCTAGAATAACAAGATTTGTGTTAACATGCATTTTCTGAAAAATATGAAGTTTAAAGCTCAAATGCATAACATTATTTAGTAACTTTAGTCTTTACATCATCCCAGTGATTTGTCAAAAAAAAAACACTATTTTTATGAGGAACAGACCAAATATGTGAGGCAAAAATCTGGACATTCTGCAAAAATCTGTACATTTTAGCGGTATGGCTGTACCACCTGGACCAGGTGCTCCAGTTGTTACTGGACTTAGGCATAACTGTGAATATACCAAAATGCCACCTGATTCCAACCCAGAATACAGAATTTCTATGATGCCACCTAGATATCAAATGTCAGCCTCCTGCAGTCCAGAGTGTTGTCACTTTGCCTCACAGCCATGCAGGTGCTACATCATCCAGCACTACCAGCAAGGTAAGGTCTGGATCTTTTACGCCTAATGGCATCTACAATTCTGATGGTTCTTCTAACCAGATACTGTATTGAGAGTACTGTAATGGCCTTTAGCAATACATTGGTCTCAGTCCTTCATCCATTGCATGCAACAATTCAAATTACTCAGGTTTCGGACAACACATTGCTTGGTGGATAATGTCTCCAGCAGTAACTGAGGGGTGGTCTTTCCACTCAGATTCACCGGTAGCAGAAGTAACCATGGATGCCTCCCTTCTATGGTATGGGGGCACTTCAAAGGGAGAATGGGCCAAGATGCACGATCATCCTTAGAGGTCAACCTTCACATTAACATCTTGGAGTTGAGGGCGGTTTTCCTAACACTGCACGGATTTCAAGACCTCTTCCCTAAGTGTGAGATTTCCATACAGATGGACAACATGGCGATAGTATGGTACATCAACAAGTGGGGGGCATGTTCTTATCCTCTGTGTCGAAAGGCAATGAAAGTTTGGTAATAGGAGATGTCTTCACACTTCTTCTAGTAGCAATGCACATCCCGAGGTCAACCAGTGTGTTAGCAAACAAATTGAGCAGAACTGTCTTGATGCCTCACAAGTGGTTCCGTATTCCTACAGTAGCACATTTGATCTTTACATGTTCAGACCAACCTTGCTATGACTTCTTTGACTCCTATGTCAACAACAAATGGAGCGGGTATTTTGGCCTGATACCTCCACAAGGTCAGTCACCAAGGGATGCTGCAGTCACAATTGGCCCCCAGGTCTCCATTAAGCTTTTCCACCACTGCCCTTAATGAATAAATGAATACAGAAAGAAGACAGTGCAAGGCTGGGGTGATCCTCATTGTCCCTTTTTGCCCCAGCAAACATAATTTCCCTACCTGTGGCTTCTGCTAGTACATCTCCCATGGATGTTAGATCACTATCCAAACTTACTAACTCACCTGACTGCTTTCTCAAGATCAGAATTCGATAAAATTAATTGCATGTTTTCTCCAATTTAAAAAAAAACAAGTAATCTATGTAGTATCCCCAAAGTCTCAAACAACCCACTAAACAAGTATAGTGGGTCCAAAAACAAAACAGTGTAAGAAACTTCTCTGTGTGGAAGATTTTCAGTCCATATATACCCAGTTGATCACTGTATATTAATCAGCTCAGATAATGGTAGTAGAAGTAGTGAACTTAAACTCGTCCTAAGTAAAAAAAATAATAAAAAATATATAATTTGAAATATTATACAAAATTACTTAATATTCAGAAGTAATCCAAGCAGGGTAGACAGTCTGTTTCCAGTCGAAAATCCTTTATTAATTACACAGACAAGCAATCCAAGTAAAACAAAAATGACAGAGTAATAATTTCCTCACAAGCTTTCTAACTCTACATACATATATATATATATATATATATATATATATATATATATATATATACTTTTTATCAGGCAAGGGAGCGGTTTATTGTGCTTTAAAACAAAGTGTTATTGGTATACATGTTAAATTCACATCCCTTCCCCCATCAGTGTGACATTCGAGCTGGTCCTGCCCTGCTTAGTAGCTGTCATAATAATATAACCCTTATGTACTTTAAATAAAATTAAAAATGATGTGGTATCTCTTATTTAACCAGATTATTAAGTCTGTGATTATATCCAAGACCATATACTACATGGCTGGAAATATATAAGCCTTAGACTATTTGGCAGTCTGAAAATATATATAAATATGTACATATACACTTTGCATGCAAAAAAAACATTGTAAAAATCATATTCTATTTCATACCCTATTGTTAACAAAGATAACTTTCATCTTTCTAGACTTCTTCAGGTCTGTGTACAAGAACCGTAAAAACTATCTACAAAAATATTATTGTATACTTAGTATTGTTATTACACATCATTTTGAATAAAGTGGAAAATAAGAAAAAGAAAAAATAAATGATGATGGAAACAAAATATACACTTAAATTAAAAGTGATTTAACATGGTATTTAAAACTAGCTAGAAGAATAGAATAAAATGAGTCATGTAAACAATGTGGCAGTTTTCTAAGTTCCAATACACTTTTAAGTGAACAGTAGTAGTTTAGTCCAGGCTTCCTAAAAGAGTTCAGCTTTAATTGCCACATGAGTTCACATTTCTCCAGCATATTCGGGATGTCTCCTTTAAGATCACCCATGTCTATCCAATCCAGTATCTGGAACTAAAAACCTGTGTGTCTTTTATGAAGAGCAAGGTGTTTGACTAGTGCAATATTTTTACATCCAGAGCAGATTTCTGCCAGATGACATGAAATCCTACGCTTAAGTTTATTTACAGTCTTGCTCACATAAAATGCATCGCATTTATTGCACTCTGACCTGTAAATTACTTTTCTAGTGTTACAGTCACCCCCTGCACTGGTCTTAATGATTTTTTTTTAAATAAGGGCAATACAAACTATCACCTTGCTGTATAAATATACAAAATGTACAATTAGCTTCACGTCTTTTAGTGTTTCTCTCATATAGTCTAGGTTTAATTTCAACAAAACTTCTAATGTTCCTGGACTTCCTGTAAAAAAAAGAATGGTGCTTCACCTAAGATGTTAATCAGAAAAGGGTTTCCTGTGACAATGGCCCACTTTTCTTTAATACCATTTTTGGTACTATGATAATGCAAAGTGTATGTCAGGATGCAGCTATTTTTGCATTTGTTATTCTCTGTGATGTTTCTTAACATTCTTCTATTGGGGAAATCGAGTGAAGGTGCTTCAGTCCTTTTCAGTTCTGTAATGGGTTCCAGGATTTTTTTTAACATCTGACTTTCATAGCCTCTCACTAGAAAATCATTCTCTAAGTTGTTGAGGTTTTTCAAAAATGGTTCAATATCTGTGGTAATTCTAGATAATCTATAGCCCTGGGACTTCACCACATTATACTTGTTTTTTGCAGGATGCAGACTTTTACTATAGAATAATAAGTTAACCCTCGTTGGTTTTCTGAATAGATCAGTGGTGATTCTGTTCATAGGTTCATAGGTTCATAGGTTCATACTAGGCTATCTGCCCGAGGGCATTTATAAGCCTAGCCCATAGTTTTGTGGCTTACGCCACCCCTTTAGTTTGGAGAAACTATGCCCATTATTTTGCTGTGCCTCTGTCGAGCAGTGACACTGAGGTAACCCCTGGGGTGTATCTGCGATCTCCCATCCATTGGTCAAGATTCCTCTTGAACAAGGCCAGCGAGGTGCTCTGCCTCACATAAACCGGGATTTTGTTCCACAGCATAGGGAGTCTTTGGGTGATGAATCTATCCCTCCAGCACGTCCTATTAATAACCGTGTCGAGGTTTAAGTCTCCCGCCCTTGTGGCTCTGAGGGATCTAGATATTTGAGATGAAGCATGTTCATCAAATCTGGGTTTGACATGGCCTTGTATGTCAGGCATAGGTCACCTCTGAGCAAGCGGTAAGCAACTGAATATAACTGGAGTTCTTTCAGTCGGGCAGCATAAGACAGATTTTTGAGACCCTTTATCCTTTTGGTGAGGAACTTTTGTGGCCTCTCCAACTGCTGCAAGTGTCGGGTCAGATACATTCCGAATGGGGCATTGTACTCGATCATTGGTCTGATTAGTGATGAGTATAGGGAGACTATGACTTCCCTTGATCTAGATTTGAATCCCTTCATGATAAGGTGGGCAATGTAGAAGGTCTTCCTAACTACTTTAGCAATATGAGTGTCGAATGAAAGGCTACTGTCAACCTGGGTTCCCAGGTCCCTAATAACTTCTTCTGTGTTCAGGGGATTGCCACCTATATGGTAGCTAGGGGTAACCTTATTTTTCCCGAAGGGTATGACTATGCATTTCTTGGCATTTAACTTTAGGCCATGGCTCTGGCACCAGTTATCCGTTTCTGTGAGACCCTTCTGAAGGATATCTGTGTCGGATGTGTTTTCCACTACGGCGCCCAGTTTGCAGTCATCTGCAAACTTTGTCAGCCATAACCCTCCTGTGTTTGCTTGTACTTCAGAAAAGTAGATGCCAAACAAGAGTGGGCCCAGGACTGAGCCCTGTGGGACAACACTTGTGACAGGCTTTGAGTCTGACATGGCGCCAGCAACTCTGACCCTGTGGGTTCTGTCACTCAGCCAGTTTGCAACCCATCTTGTAATGTATGGGTTTACATTTAAGTTGATGAGTTTTTCAATGATACCCGAGTGAGGTATTGTATCAAAAGCCTTCGCCAGGTCTAGGTAGGCTGTATGGGCTGCCTTTCCTCGTCAATGGCCTTGGTGACTGTTTTGAAAAAGTCAACCAAGTTTAGAAGGCATGATCTGCCTTTGACAAAGCCAAACTGGGTTGGATCCAAAGTCTGCAAGTTTCCTATGTCTTTATTTATGAGATCCATTATGATCCTCTCCATGGCTTTGCAGATAAGGCTTGTCAAGCTAATGGGACGGTAATTTCCAGGGTCGGTGGAGGCACCGCCTTTGTGGAGTGGGACCACAGTCGCTGTGCCACTCCCTGGAGTGCGATCCGGAGGTGAGACTAAGATTAAACAGCTGTCCTAACTGTGGGTTTAATTCCTCGTTGAGTTCATGGAGCACACAGCCGGGGACAACATCAGGTCCCATGGATGCTGTGTTCTTTGCCTTGGAGAGAGCAGTTCCCACCTGGGCGTTAGAGATGTTTGGGGGGCTACAATCATTTGGTATAGATATCTCTCCTTTAGGCGCGGTGGGAGGGGAGAAGTTTGCACTGAACCTTTCAGCCAGTATGTTGGCAATGTCTGTAGGATCAGTAATCTTCACATCATTTTGAACTAATTCTGAGCATATCTGGGAGTTTCCTCCTAGGTTTCTGACATAGCTAAAGAATGCCTTATGGTTGTCTTTAGAGTCCTTAGCTATTTTCCTCTCAAAATTAGCTTTGGATGATTTTATGAGAGCTCTTAGCTTTTAATTATAGTGATCAGCGGTGTCTTACCTTTTAAGGATTTTGCTCTATCTTGTAGTAGCTTTCTCCTTTTGTTGTAGAGTTTGTTTATGGCTGGGGTCCACCAGACTGGACGCTTGCCTTTGGTACAAAGAGTCTTTGTTTTGCTTGGAATTGCCTGATCCATGCAGCCCTGCAGGTGCTGGTAGAAGGCATTTGTAAGTGATTCAGCGGTTTGAGTAATGTTAACTGCTGGCTCAGGGGCCTTAAAGGAGACCACACTAGTCTTTAGAAGTGTGAAGTCGGCTTTCGAGAAGTTCTTTACTGTGGTCTTTTTCATTTCGGGTGGGGGCGGGATGAGGACCTCCAGCGAGATTAGTTTGTGATCAGATCTCACCAGTGAGGGGTATACTTCCGGCGTTGAACATTGTGCTCCCATGTTCGTGATGATGAGATCAAGTATGTTTTCTCCTCTTGTGGGGATGGTGACTAGTTGTTCCATGGCATTTGAGTTTATGAATTCCAGGAACTTTTGGGCTAGAGTGTTTGGGCTTGAGTAGTGTTCCCAGTCTATATTAGGGTAGTTGAAGTCACCTAGTATGATGGTGTTCGGAGATACATTTATCCCTCCAGTGTTTTCAGGAAGGCCATATGAGGTTCCTGAGTTTGCGAGGGGGCCTGTAACATGCTACAAATTGCAGAGCAGTCTTGCCTATGGTTAATTGCACCTGGATGGTTTCCGATGCATCGTGCGATGCCACCAATCTTGAGGTGTGGGTGTCCTTGATGAATATGGATACCCCTCCTCCTTTCTTGGTATTGTCCGGGTTTTGGGGCCGGGCATGATATGAGGTAAAACCTGATAGTGCTGGGGTGCTCTCAGGAGCCTTGAACCAGGTTTCTGTCACAGCACAGACATCGATGTTCTCCATACTGAGAAGGGCCTCGAGTGCGTGCATCTTGAGGTTGAGACTTCTGGCATTGAGCAGCATTACCCTAAGTTTTTTCTTTGTTTTGTTCTAGGGTGGTAGGTTTAGAATTTGAGCCCTGCCTAAAAAAGGCACTATGGGGTGGCAAGAGCCTTTGCCAAAATCCGAATCCCAGGGTGACAAGTGCAAGCCGTCCCTTGCGAAGCAGCGTGGCTTGTCCAGCATGTCATCCCAGGCAGACAGACATTGGATCCCCTTTGAATGACACCAGAGTTTAAGCCAATTGTTAAAGCTGATCATCTTATCTCTGTATTGTGGCATCATTCTTGGTGAAGGTAGGATACTGCTCAAGGTCAGGGTCATACCTGCTTGGGCTACATAATCAGAGAGCTCCTCTATGTCTCTTTTCATGTAGTCCAAGGAGGTACGTCTCAGGTCGTTAACACCAGCGTGGACAATGATTGAGTCGTACTTGTACCTGCTGTTGAGAGACCTGAGTGCATGCGTTATGTGGCGGATTCTAGCACCCGACAGGCAGCTTACTGTGACCTTCTCCTTACTCAGTCTGGTGAGCGGGACATCAGTGTGTCTGACTATGGAGTCACCAATGACTAGTGTGTCTGGCATTGTGTTTGGCCTTAAGGGCTGTGACTGCTTGACACTCTGACTGTGTGGTCTATGTGTTGCAGGTGTTGTGTTCTGAGGTGGTAGTTGTTTGGGTGTCTGCTTTGGTGGCCTCTGCTGTTTTGGTAGATTTTTGATCAGAGCCTCGAGTATGTCTTTGTGTGTTTATGTGTATGATTTGAGGTTGTGATGGTATTATGTGAGACTGGGTCTATAGTGTGTGTGGTTACCTTCTCCTCCTGTCTGGTCATGCCAGTCCTATGTTGAGAGAGCTCAGCCTCCAGTTTGGCCGTATAGTTGCATCTCTCGCATGTATTTGTGTTTTGTGGGAGGAGGAGAGGGTTGTCTGTGTACATGAGGCAATTGTAACATTGCCTCAATATTCCCAGGTTCACTAGCTGAGCAGGAGAGGACATTAGCAACTGATCCCTCGACATGCTAGAAGGAATAGACAGAAAAACTTAAGAAAAGGTTCTGGGGGATGTGGGTGACCGAGAAATGGGGTTTGCTTTTTTGGGGTACTTTCTATAACAAGAGTGCTGTATCGAGGTGATAAGTACTGTAGGAGCAAGTGCTTCACTATACAGATAGAGAATAGTCTACTTGGGAGTCAAGTAGAGATAATTTATAGTTGTAGGATACACTAAATAGAACAGTAGTATACTTTGAGGAAGGTAGTTTTAAGGGAAAATTTGAAGAGTTATTATTGGTGTCCTTGGAAATCTGCATATCTAAGAAAGAGGTAGGAGCAAGTGCTTCACTATACAGATAGAGAATAGTCTACTTGGGAGTCAAGTGGAGATAATTTATAGTTGTAGGATACACTAAGTAGAGCAGTAGTATACTTTGAGGAAGGTAGTTTTAAGGGAAAATTTGAAGAGTTATTATTGGTGTCCTTGGAAATCTGCATATCTAAGAAAGAGGTTGCAGTATAGCTATGGAAAGGAAGGGGGTTGTTTGATTGAGGTAAGTGATAAAAATCTCCAAGCTGCAAGGTGTCACCTTCCCACACAGTAAAGATGTCATCAATATAACGTAAATAACATGTGATATGCTGCATGTAGTCTGTGTTGTTTAACACAAAGTCCTCCTTCCACTTGCCCAGGGCAATGTTAGCTATGCTGGGAGCCATGACAAGCCCACATTGCTATACCAGCTTTTTTGTTTGTAGTGTTTGCCATGTTTCTTAAAAGATTCCATAGCTGCTGTTATACAGTTATTATGAGGGAGCACTATGTACAAGGATTCCACGTTGATAGTTAATAAAATACTGTCAGCTTCCACTCTAATGTTTTTATTTTCCTTAAAAAAATTCATTGAATCTGTTATGTATGACTTATTCTTTTCTGCTAAAGGTTTCAGGAAGTAATCAAGGTAAATGGCTGTGGCTTCAGTAAGGGAATCTCCACTTACTACCACCTGTCCATAAGGTGGGTCTTCTCTGTCCTTGTGGTGGCTTTGGTATTCAAAAAAAGTAAGGGAAACGTGGGCATGGGCTCCATAAATAATTATAAAGATTTTCAGTAATAAGTTTTACTTCTCATAATGTGGTGAGATTAGTGTTCCATAAATATTATGCTCTTTTTATGTCATCCCTGGTAAATAACTCATAAAATATGTTATCCTCCAGCATGTTCTCTATGTTTTGGTTGTAACTAGTGGTATCAGTCACAAGAATACCTCCCCCCTTGTCTGCCTTCCAGTCAGTGATGCCAGGCTTCCCTCTGTGGTAATCAGTAATCTGATGTCCATTTTCATTGTTTTCTCATCTGTGTGGTGGAATCCGACTCTTGGATCCAACTCGGCTGCTTCCAGGTCATAGAATTCTTGAACTCTTGAGCTCCTCCCTTTACCCACAATGCCCCACCAACCTAACATACCTCAGATCTCTTTTGGCATCATTGCGAACAGATGTAAATTGCAAGCTCTTGAACTTTTGGACTTGTTTAAGTCAACAGTTTTTCCACTTTTACATGAGTTTAATTTCATTTATTCTCTCTCGTAGTTATTTCTCTTACCTCCCTTTTACCTTTGTAAAATTTTACATACTAGCCCTTTTTTCTCATACTCCTTGAGTACCTATCAACACCATTGTTGGTAGTCTTCCCTTTCTATACTTGTTATAGTACGTCTTATTGTCACTGTTGGTAATCCTTTCTTATCCTTATTTCTTTATTTCATTTAAAAACAATCCTTTCTGTTTATCCAGGCCTTTTAGTTATGGTGAATTGTTGTTCTCTAATTTTTCTTCAGGTTTTCAAAATGTCAGACAACCCATCCAGTTTCAGAAAAGGTGTAGCTTGTGGGCACAAGATCTTGAACTCAGATGCCCACACAGAATGTGTGTACTGTTTAGGTCCCAAACACCTAACCATAGATTGTCATATTTATAAAGGATTTAATTCCTGAACTTTGATTGACAGGAGGAATAAGCTTAACTTTAGGGGTCTTATTCCTTACAGACAGTCTTCTCCAATTGCTGGGGCTCAACCCCCTAAAACAACAAGACAAGAAGGGTGACTCTGTTACACAGGAAAAGGATTCTATCAGAAGCAGATGTGGATAGGAAGATGAGCAAGTTCCTCAGGACACAAATTCAAATGGGAGTTCTCTGTGCTCCAACCTCATTGGGTCCTGAGAGCCTTCATAGATCCACACCACCTTTAATATCACCTTCTTTGATCCATACTTCAGTTTTGGAGCCATTGAATCTGAAGTCTTTGAGGGCATATTCCTCAGATCTGAAGATTATTGTTTCTTCAACTCTGATAGTTTCTCTGAATCTTCCAGCACCGAGTACCTCAGAGCTGGAGGTCTCTTGGAGCCAGAAAGGCTCCTGGGTGTTGGAGCTGATTTCAAAACTGTTAGAGCCATCTCTTACACTCTGAGCATCAGCATTAGATTGCTCAGTTCTGGCTCCATCCTCAGGTGGGTTGCCTATGATCAGAGAGGGTACTTTATCGGATCTGTTGGTTTGTGCTTCCCCTATGCACTTTGCTTTCAAGGTAGTGGAGAGAGTCTTCTCTATGCATAGAGATCAGGTGACCCTGTCTTCCTTGGATCAGGCTTCTTTATCTCATTTGGTTTTGCATCATGTGCCTTGCTAATCAGTTCCAACATGCAACCAGTCCTAGCTAGCCTCCAGCCCATGCATCAGTGTATTGTTATCTCTTCCAATACCTCCCCGGAGCATTCCATGTAGGAGGCCCCTTGAAAGAGAACGTGCAAGAGGAGGCTATTAGACTTCTCACAAGAGTCTGTTACTGAAGACACTGATTTTGATGAGGGGGAAGGGTCCCCAAGATCATCACCTGATAATGTCTCATTTGGAGACATCCTGTAACTCCTTAAACAAAGAGGTGATTGTTATCTTGATAACACTTCCCAAGAGGAATCAGTGTTTCTGGAGGCTTTCAGGTCTGCACTCACCGATGAACTTATAGATCTAGTCTCTCGGTGGGCATGGAAGGAACTGGATACTGTCAAGCCTATTCCTAGGAGGCCATTCAAAATCCTTGCACCTCCCAAAGATCATCCACATAGCAGTAAAGGAGCTCTAGTTGATGCCATGGTTGTTATGGCAGCTATAAGAAAATAACTAGTAGAACAGAGTTCCTCTGTCCACCCCCTTAACAAGGAGTCTAGGGTGCTGTACTGGTTTGGGAAGTATGTCTGTGCATCAGTGACCTTCGCTTTAAGGTCACTGAATTATTTGGCACATTTTACCTGACTTCAAAGAGATTTAATCAAGGAGCTTAACAAATCTCATTTGGAGTCCATATCCTCAGAGGAAGAGAATAACATTTCCTCACAGTTGGCTACCCTTCAATGTATATCTAATTTTTTCATGAGGTTAATCTCTTATACTACTGAAGGTACCTCATGGGTGGCAGGTTCAGACATTTCCATTAGGAGACATGCCTGTATGTGCTTGTGTGATTTTACAGAACCATTTAAATAGTCTTTCATCAGTGCACCCTTTGACGGAACCTAGTCGTACAGCCTCAACATAAAATAAATGCTCTCTAGGTGCGAACAAGTCTAGCCCTCAAAGGTCCTTTTCTAGAAAACAAAGAGGTGGTAGAAAGATGTGGTTGAAGAAGTCCCAGGTTCCCTTTCAAGATCCACATGGAGATAGTTTCCCTAGGGGTGGGGTGGGACTCAAATGGAAGGCATTTTTGCCAGGCAGAGGTGGTCTGCATAACCAGGGATCTAGAGATTCTTTCTCTGGCAGATCCTATCAGCATTCCTAAACAGAGGCCTGAGTGTCTGTCTCTGGAGGGAGTTAGAGGTCATCTATCCCTGCCCCAAAGAGCCTGCCTAGACATCAGAAAAAGAGTTATGAGTGCAGAGGATAATATCCAGAGGTTATACCTTTTCCTCAATCCCCACCAGCAGTTCAGAAGAAAATCTCTGAGGTTTCACCAAGGCAGGGGCAAGCAGCTACTCTAGAGATAAAAAAGCTACTAGAAAAGAGTCATTGAAGAGGTCTCCCCCAGACAAGAGAGGATCCAGAACTTATTTAAGATTCTTTTTGGTACAAAAAAAGACTGGAGACTTGAGACCAGATTTGGATCTAAGCAAACTAATTCAGTCTGTTCAGTATACAAAGTTCCAGATGGTCATGGTTCAGTCCATTCTGACATTTCTGCCAAGGATGACTGGATGTGCTCAATAGATTTTCAAGATGCATACTATCACATCAAAATGAACAAATGCTCCAGAAAGATACCTATGCTTCTGGCTGGGAGCCAGTCATTATCAGTTCAGAGCAGTACCCTTTGGTCTCAACACAGCACCCAGGGTGTTCACCAAATGCATGGCAGTCATAGTAGCTCACCTTAGACTGCTGGAATTCCGAGTATTTCCATATGTGGATGACTGGCTCCTGACTGCTCCAATCAGGCATTAACTGATTGAAGCAAGGGACTATTTACTCTAGCTGTGCTCCCATCTGGGAATATCAGTCAATTACTGCAAATCTCAACTCATACAGACTCAGAAATTTGAATTTACGAGTGCTCATCTTTATATAGCCATCCAAATAGCTTTTCTTCTTCTACCTTGAATAGAATTCATCAATTCCAGGTCAAGTAGATTCAAAAGTCTTCCCTTCCAGCATGTCTGATACTTCAAGCCTTGGGATCCATTGCAGCGACAATTACCCTTGTACTGCTTGCCAGGTTCCATGTGAAAATTCTTCACTAGACACCCACCACTCAATGGTCTGTTCTGCAACACCCATTATCCATGCCAGTCAAAATTACTCAAGCGTGCAAGAATTACATTCTATGGTGGAGCCACTCCAATCAACTTCACAAAGGCCATCTTTTTATTCTCCATCAGCCCACTGCCATAGTGCCATGGATACTTCTCAGCTCAGGTGGTGGTGGGACATTTACTGGGAAGGACAGTGCAAGGCACATAGACTTCCGAAGAGTCCAAGATACATATTATTGTCCTGGTGATGAGATCTGTCCTCCTAGTGTTGCAGGCCTTTCAAGATACTCTCCCATTCAGGGCTATGGAGATCCAGACAGACAGTATGTCAGTAGTCTGGTACATCAACAAACAGAAGGGAACCAGATCCTACCATGGTTGTCCAGAAGCTATGAGAGTATGACAGTGAGCGATTTCTTTCAGTCACTTTCTGATAGCAATGCTCATTCCAGAGAAATCCACTGTGATTGCAGACAAGTTAAGCAGGTCCATTCTGATGCCTCATGAGTGGTCTCTCAATATCAATGTGGTGGAATGGCCTCTTCAGATTTGGTTTCCCTTCCTCTGGCGTTATCTTCTACATCCACCATGGATTCTGGATCAAGTTCAAGACCTCCTGTCTAATCTGACAGAAATGACTTACCTAGACTTAACAGGCCTCAAGTTGGATGCATGGTTTCTCCAGTTCTGTTGATTGCTAGACAGCCCAGGCACTACTCCCTCATCCGTCACATTTTATTATCTTCCCATAAAGATTCCACTAGAAATATTTACAAGAGTAAATAGAAAAGATTTGTTATTTAGGCTCTAAACAAAAATTTAGATCCCTTTTCAGCACAGATTTCAAATGTCCTTGATGTTTTAGCCACAATTTTCATTGAAGGTGTTAGTTCGTCAACTATTAGAGCACAATTAGCAGCTATTTCCAACTTTCATCTGGGAGAAAATAATTATACCTTAGCTTTCTCTAAACTTCGCAAAGCCTTTCTAAGAGTAACCTTTTTACTTTGGTCTCTCTTAAAGGATCCTACCCCTCCTTTGGATTTAAACATTTAAACATCTTACTTCAGGCCTTGACTCAACATCTCTTTGAACCTTTGGCTAAATCTGATCTAAAATTTTTGACCTAGAAAACTGTTTTCTTAATTACTTTTATGTTTGCCAGAAAAGTGTCTAAACTTCAAGTATTGTCCTCTAAGCTTTCTTATTTAGTTTTTCACAAGGACAGTATTTCCCTATGGACCAATCCTTTCTTTTTACCAAGGGTGGTTTCTATGTCTAATATTAATTAGGTCAGTAATCTTCCAGTGTTCTTTCCAAATTTTTAGAACAAAGGTGAGTATTTGTAACATTTATTAGATGTACACAGACAAGTATGTTTCTGTCTTCACAGAACTAATCATATAAGAAGGTCTGAGCAATTGCTTATTTCCTTTTCTGATTCAAAACTAGGCAAGCCAGTATCTGAAGTTACTGTGGCCAAATGGTTAACTAATTGTATTACCTTTGTTTATCAAAAAGTGGGCTTACCTTTGCCAAAACTAATCACGCCCGCTCCACCAGGTGTACGGCCTTTTTGTCCAGAACTTCCTTGGATGATATTTGTGCTGCTCCAGCTCCAGCTCCAGCTAATCCTCATACTTTTATTGCTCATTACAAACTAGATCTGGTCTCTAGGGGAAGAGCAGCCTTTGGCTTGGCAGTGCTCTGGAATATCCTTCCATAGAGTGCTGCCAGGATTTACGTTGCTGTGGACTCTGTCACAACAGTTGTGGAATGAATGAAAATGGACATTAGATTTAAAAAAAAAATATATATATATATGTATATATATATATATATATATATATATATATATATATATACCCACCATAACATTCCATATGTGTTGTTCATTTTCATTCTTCCTTAACTTCCCACTCACTCACCTACCCCCTCCTTGTTCTACTCCTGGAGAGATTAAACAGTATAGTAGGATCCTCTGTTCCTTGTTTGAGCTCCAGATTCCATTCCTTTCTTATTTTCCTCTGCTCTGTTAGTCATATGGGCAGCAAACTTGATCTGAGGTATGTTGGGTTGGTGGGATATTATGGGTGGGTAAAGGGAGGAGCTTGAGAGTTCAAGAATTCTCCGATCTGGAAAAAGCAGCTTGAGTTGGATCTGAGGGTCGGATCTGAACCCATCAGCTGAGGAAAAATGAAAATGGACAACACAGATGGAACATTATGGTGAGTACATAACGTTTTATTCTTTCTGAAAAAGACCCCTAGAAAGCTACACCAGAGCAAATGGAAGATATTTTCTATATGGGCCCTTCTAAAAGACTTGATTCTTTTTTCAGCACCTGTTCCATCCATACTAGAATTCTTATCTGAGATCTTTGATAAAAGTTCAAGCTTTTCCACCATCAGATGACCGCTATTTCAAATTTTCATGTTGGACGCAAGGACACTCCTATAACTTCAGTGAAAATCTCTAAAGCTTTTTTAAATCTAATTTCCTATTACTACCTCCCATTAGAGACCCAGCCCCTCCATGGGGCGTCACCATTATGCTGCATACTGTGACTCAGTTTCCATTTAAACCCAAAACCATGGCAGACCTAAAGTTCTGTACCTGGAAAACAATTTCATAGTGGCAGTGATATCAGTCAGATGGGTTTCCAAGTTACAGAGACTCTCATGTAAACCTCCCTACTTAGTTTTTCATAAGGATAGAATCTTCCTCAGAACTAATGCATCTTTTATTCCTAAGGCAGCATCTGAAGTAAACATAAACTAGTCCATAAACTTACCAGTATTTTTCCCCAGATATTCGAACAAAGGCGAATACATGTTGCATATGTTAGATGTTCACAGACAACTCAGATTCTACATTCACAGAATAAAACAATTCAGAAGATAATCAATTGTTCATTTCATTTTCAAAACAAAAGTTTAGTACAAAGGAAAGTCCTTACATGATAATATCCAGTTTGACAGCTTGGGATTCTGTCCCATATGTTTGAAATGGATACAAATAGACACCATCGGATATGAAAGTTATGCATTCATGATAACATTAGACATGTTGCCTGATTTTTGTCCTGTTCAAACTCTCTTCCTTCTGTCCCCTTCCAGATTGTTACCTATGGCTTTGAGATGGTTGAGTAGACCCTTTATTCCATGTCTGTGCATTTGAGACTTCACTCATTTTTCCTCAACAACTTAGGAATATCTAACCTGGGGGATCCTTATATAGAATTGTCCAGTTTCTGACAAAGGGGGCAAACTCAGTTTGAGCAGCTGAGGTGGAGTCCAGGGAAGGATTCAGAGATCTGGATCAGAAGAAGCTTTAAAGTCAGTGCCAAGGTTGGATCTGGTCAGATCCAACAACCCATATGTTTGAACCGGACGAAAATCAGACAACATGGATCTAACATTATGGTAAGTACATAACTTTCATTTGTAGGACAGATCTGTCAGGTTACTGATTTGAGACCCCATTCTCTCCTTTGTCATGAACTTTTAAGTACTGACTGACTAAATGAGATTTTGGATGAAAGTTCTGTCACAAAATGACTGGCATGACTGTACATGATGGCAGAGGTCAACAGTCTGTGAGAATATTATAGCAAGGCTTCTGCTTCTTGTTCTCCTGGTTGAAAGAATTTATTTGAGATGGATTGGATATTAAGTGAGGGAAGCCATCTGGTTGACACCCAATGGAGGTGCACCAGGCACCACCTCCTAGGAAGGGGCCTTAGGACAGGTTCAGGATGTGTTGGAAGATACTGTATCTCTTTTCAACGTACCTGAAAACATATTGAGAAGCAACTTAATGAGCTACTGTTGGGGATACAGAACTCTAATTTACTGTTAATGGCTTGCCACAACTGCAGCCCTCAAAAGATCAAGCATGTAGAAGATATGTAGACAGACTGATGGACTCCATATGTTCGTACTTATTAATTTACAGATAGTGTAGGAACTCTTTAGTTTTTTTAATGATTTACTACATTTATATTTTCCTTCCCTTATTATGACAATAATGCATATATTGTCACTGCGCAGGCATGCTAGTATGGAAAATAAATCCACCAACAACAAGTTTTGTGATATGTAGTAATTTGTACTTTTGTTGCATACAAAGTAGTTTATATTCCTTTTGATGTTGTATATTTTATTATTCTGTGGCTCTTCAGTTTATACTATTAGAAATATTTGTGTGCAGTTTCCATTTTCAAGCTGATAAGATTATCCTTCATTTCAGATATGCCTATATGTCTAGTTGGAGGAACTTAATTTCACACACAAATAAGGCCAGTTATGCAATTTTAGCTGTGCAGTGTAGCTGTGACTCTCAACTTTGCAGAAGTTTGCAGAACATCCATGATTTTGTCTCATATTTTTACCCTCTTCCTCATATATATACTTTTTTGATTTTCTGTTAATCTAGTAATAATGCCAGACATTAGAGTTTTATACCACTACTACTACTAGTTTATAACACATGTTGATACAAATCTCTTCTAGTAGATTTGTTTAAGTTATTTAGCTTAACATTTAAAAGTTGTCCCTCATTCTGGCCATTTGTCCACCCATTATTTTTTGCTTTGTCTAGAATTTTTGAGCTTAGAAGTTTGTGTGTTTATTGATCACTTGACTTTTTATTGCTGGGGAAGTCCGACTGCATAGGTGTCCATTTTCATTAGAGGCCCAGGAAGAAAAGCTGCAGTGTATTACAAAACATTTTAAGAACAATAAATCTGATGTCATTTTCATTCATTCTTCATCTGTTGAGTCCATATCCAATTCTTGAATCCGACTCAGCCACTTCTCTCATGAAACGCTAAAACTCTCAAGCGCCACCCTTTACCCATAATGCCCTAGTCATCTAACATACCTCAGGTCTCGTTTGCCGCCTTAGCGTACAGACGTGGTAACTGCTTACTCTCGAACAAGCATACTCTATTTCTGAGTTAAAAGTTATTCTATATATTATACTCTTTTTTTTTTGCTCCTCCTCCCTTTCTGTAACCCCTATAGCTATACAGGAAAAATCTTTATACTCTCCCTTTGAGTATTTCTTAAATACCATTGTTAGTATTTCCTTTGTACTTAGTACTCTTTTTACCATTGTTGGTATTTTTTCTTGTTCTTTCTTTCCTAGTGTCTGTTTTAAAAAAAAAGTTTTCCTTTCTTAATTCTTTCCCTTATAAATGTTAATTATGTCCAGGAAACCTTCAGGTTTCAAAAATTGAATGGTCTGCAGCCATAAAATTCCAAATTCAGACACACACACACTCTAAGTGCATTTATTGCTTAGGCCCATCTCACCTGGATAGTGACTGTGAGATATGTAAGACTTTCAATTTGCAGGCCTAGATAGAAAATAATGAGTTAATTCTAAGAGATTTGTTTCCCTCTAAACCTACTTTGACAGCCTCTGGGGCTCAACCCCCCAAAAGAGGGGAGATTCTACACTAAAGGGTCAAGAGGAAGATCTCTGGATCCATCTACATCTACATCTCCGGTATCGGAACCTCTTGTTAAAGTAGCGAAAGTATCAGCTCCAACCACTTTGGCTCCAAGACCTAGATCAGACAGATCTCCTCAGATCTGATTACTTCAACTTCTGCCAGATCCTGTCTCTTCTCGGCTCTTCTCCCTTTTTGGAACATTTACTGAGATGAAATTGTAGACCACCTTCAGCAGCCACCTATTCAGTCATCCAAGAGTCTGACAGAAGTTGATGTGGACAGGATGATGAAATTCCTCAGAATGCAGATTCAAATGGGAGTTCTTCCAGCTCTGACCCCATCAGGTCTGGAGACCCTTGTCAGTACTACTTCCCCATTATTGGCTCCTTCTTGAATCCGGCCATTGGATCTAATTCCTGTAGTCATCTGCCTCCGATCTGAAAATGCTGGCATCATTGACTCTGGTGGTGTGTCTGAGTGGTCCAGCACCAAGAACATCAGAGCCAGATGACCCTTGGAGCCATAGCATCGGCATCCACTCCAAAGCTGTCAGAACTGGTGCTAGACAGTTTGGCTCTGACTCCCTCCTCAAGTAGTTTGCCTTGGGTTCATAGGTTCATAGGTTCATACTAGGCTATCTGCCCAAGGGCATTTATAAGCCTAGCCCAGAGTTTTGTGGCTTTCGCCACCCCTTTAGTTTGGAGGATACTATGCCCATTATTTTGCTGTGCCTCTGTCAAGCAGTGACACTGAGATAATCCCTGGGGTATATCTGTGATCTCCCATCCTTCAGGGTGCCTTCAGGGTGGAGGGGACCTATGGTTCATAAGCATGTGTTATTGGATCTGTCGGTTTCTTTTTCTCCAAGGCATTCTGCATTTGAGTTAGTGGAGAGAGCTTTCTCTGTTCCCAGAGTTTAGACTTTTCTTCCCTGTTCACTTCCAACTACTCAACTCTATTCAACTCT
Source organism: Protopterus annectens (assembly GCF_019279795.1). Classification (NCBI taxonomy): domain Eukaryota; kingdom Metazoa; phylum Chordata; order Ceratodontiformes; family Protopteridae; genus Protopterus; species Protopterus annectens. The sequence continues at coordinate 1,567,310,730 of NC_056741.1, forward strand.
GTGTCCAGAGCCTCAATCAACTGTGCCATTGGAACAGCAAGTCCAAACCAATCTCCAGACTACCCAGCAGGGTATAGTAATCTCTTTTGACACTTCTCTCGAGCATCCCACCAAAGTTCCCAGGAAGAGGAAGTGTAAAACAGCACTTAGACTCTCCACAGTAGTCTGTTACAGAAGATACCAACTTTGATGAAGGGGAAGGGGTCCCCCAGATCACCACCCGACAATGTCTCATTTGGAGACATCTTAGAAATCCTGAAACAAAAGACTTCCAAGATGGCTGCAGATTGAGTAACAGCTTAACTTTAGGTCTCCAAGTGTGAAAACGGAAACTCGCCAGAGAGGCCCAGTAGACTTTTGTGTTTATGTGTAAATTTCAGTAACTGACTAGTAAGTATACTGCCTGGATGCCAGCAAAAAAGAAATACAGATAACCTGGAAAATTTCAGCCACAAAAAGTGAGGAAGAAACACTGACTGGCGAATGCTCTGCAGCTGTTCAGCAAAAAGCAATGCAACCTCCAGACCTGACTTCCAGTAACCTACAGGAAGATATAAGACAACTGCACACAGACCTGGTTAAAATAAATGAAACACTGATGGAGTATGTCAACACAAACAACAAAAGGCTGGAAGAAATGGAAGAAGGCTTAAACAGATATTAAGATGAGGTGATAAAGCAGCAAAAATCAGAGTTTGAAATGAAGAAAAGGCTGGCTGAATATGAGACTGTTCAGGAAGAGATGTTTCAAAAAATAATAGAATTAGAGAACAGAGCATGTAGGGAAAACCTGAGATTTTCAGCTATACCAGAGAAGATTGAAGGAACAGACTGCATTAATTTTATGAAAGCACAAATAAGCAGCTGGATTGGTATTCCACAGCAAGAGTTGTTAGCTGAAAGGGCACATTATCTGTATGCTCCAAACCTGGCTATGAGAAAGCAACATAGATAGACCTTTAGTAGTAAAGATGCAATTTTTCATCTGCTTTTACTGTACTTGTGTTTCTACCTACTTCATTTTACTTTTGCATCATCTTAAAAATACTCAATTGTATTTATTACTGCTTGGTGTAACTCATTCTAAGCCTTTTGGTTTAAACACTTGGGCTTCGGACCAGTTGTTTTGCACTGAGAGGGTTTGTGGTCTGCACTGTTGTGGCAGAACAGGTAGCTTGCATCCTTCTAGGTTGGGAACTGCTGATTGAGGGCTCAGTGTCTGTTATTCTAAAAGTGTATTAATTCTGGTTTAAGCACTTGGGCTTTCAGGCCAGTTATTTTACATTAAGAGGGTTCGTGGTCTGCACTCTTGTGGGAGGAGAGGCTGGACTCTGCCCTTCTGAGCTGGGAATTTCTGGTTAAAGGCTTATAGTGCATGCATATCTGAACTGCTTCTTACTGAAGTTGGTGCGCCTTGTTTGCTGTGGCATAGACTAGATTCGGGCCTGCTGGATCTAGCTTTGTTTGTGTAACTTGAGCACTAATCCAGACATTCTCTAAAGTATTCAATTGTATTTATTACTGCTTGGTTGTAACTTGATTAAAGTGTAGCTATCATTCTAAGTCTTTTGGATTAAGCACTTGGGCTTCAGACCAGTTGTTTTACATTAGGAAGGTTTGTGGCAAGCACTGTGGTGGCAGGACAGGTAGCTTTCATCCTTCTAAGTTGGGAACTGCTGATTGAGAGCCCAGTGTCCAAGTGTATTAGTTCTGGTTTAGGCACTTGGGCTTCAGGCCAGTTATTTTACATTAAGAAGGTTCGTGGTCTGCACTCTTGTGGGAGAAGAGGCTGGACTCTGCCCTTCTGAGCTGGGAATTTCTGGTTAAAGGTTTATAGTGCCTGAATATTTGAACTGTATCTTACTGAAATTGATACACCTTGTTTGCTCTAGCATTGACTAGATCCAGGCCTGCTGAATATAGCTTTGTTTATATGCTTGTTGTTTGTTTGCTTGTTATTTCCCTGGAAGCTAATTCCACCTAATACGCGGCTTCTCAGCGCTTCTGTGGATCACTAGTGATATCTACATTGCTTACTGTACTTATTTCCTTGTTTCACTTGAAAGAAAGTTACTGTTTGTCGTTTTTGCATTTAGTTACTTGTAACACATTGCACTCAAGTTACCTGGCACTTGCTCACTAAAGCAATTATATAAGTCAGCACTAAAAATTAAAAGCACTACACCCTCACTCCCCACTGGCCCTTGTTTTCAATTATTAAGGAATTCCCAATATTATTCTAGCATGTCCAAAGGCCAGTTGTCAATCTCCTCTCCGGTCCAGCTGGTGAATCTGGGAATCTTGAGGCAATGTTATAACTGCCTCATGTACACAGACAACCCTCTCCTCCTCCCACATAACACAAATACTTGAGAGATGCAGCTATTTAGCCAAACTGGAGGCTGAGCTCGCTCAACTCAGGACTGGCAAGACCAGACAGGAGGAGAAGGCAACTACACACACCACAAAACCAGCCTCACATAATGCTACCACACCACTGAATCAAACACATAAACACACAAAGACATACTCGGAGGCTCTGAGTAAAATTTACCTAAACAGCAGAGGCCTCCAAAGCAGACACCCAAACAACTGCTACCTCAAGACACCCCACAAGCAACACATAAATCACAAAAGCAGTGTGCAAAGCAGTCACAGCCCTTAAGGCCAAATACAACACCAAACATACTTGTCATAGGTGACTCCATAGTCAGACACACTGACGTCCCACTCACCAGGCTGAACAAGGAGAGGGTCACAGTAAGCTGCCTATCGGGTGCTAGAATCCACCACATAACACAAGCACTTTCGGGTCACTCCACGGCAAGTACAAATATGACACAGTCATTGTCCATGCTGGTGTGAACGACCTGAGACGTACCTCCCTGGACTACATGAAAAGAGACATAGAGGAGCTCTATGATTATGTAGCCCAGGCAGGTATGACCCTAACCCTGAGCAGAATCCTTCCTTCACCAAGAATGATGCCACAATATAGAGACAAGATGATCAGCTTTAACAATTGGCTTAATGTCTGGTGTCATTCAAAGGGGATCCAGTGTCTGTCTGCCTGGGATGACATGCTTGACAAGCCACGCTGCTTCGCAAGGGACGGCTTGCACCTGTCACCCCTGGGATTCCGGATTGGCTAAGGCTCTTGTCACCCCCATAGTGCCTTTTTAGGCAAGGCTCAAATTCTAAACCTACCACCCTAGAAAACAAAAATGGGAAGAAACTGAGGGTAATGCTGCTCAATGCCAGAAGTCTAAATCTCAAAATGCACACACTCAAGGCCCTTCTCAGTATGGAGAACATCAATGTCTGTGCTGTAACTGAAACCTGGTTCAAGGCTCCTGAGAGCACCCCGGCACTATTAGGTTTTACCTCATATCATGTGTTCCGGCCCCAAAACCCGGACCACACCACAAAAGGAGGGGGTGTATCCATATTCATAAAGGATACCCACACCTCCAGGTTGGTGGCAATGCACGAAGCTTCGGAAACCATCCAGGTGCAACTAACCATAGGCAAAACTGCTCTACAAATTGTAGCATGCTACAGGCCACCCTCTCAAACTCAGGAACCCCACACAGCCTTCCTGAAGACGCTGGAGGGTATAAATGTATCTCCAAACACCATCATATTGGGTGACTTCAACTACCCGAATATAGACTGGGAACATTACTCAAGCCCTAACTTTCTAGCCCAACGGTTCCTGGAGTTCATAAATTCAAATGCCATGGAACAGCTAGTCACTGTTCCCATGAGAGGAGAAAATATATTAGATCTCATTATCACAAACATGGGGACAAAATGCTCCACACCGAAGTATACCCCTCATTGGTGAGATCTGATCATAAACTAATCTCACTGGAAATCCACATCCGCCCCACCCCAAACAAAAAAGACCACAGTGAAGAACTTCTCTATAGCAAACTTCACACTACTCAAGACTGGTGTGGTATCCTTCAAGGCCCCTGAGCCAGTGGAAACCACAACCCAAGATGTGGAAGCCCTTACAAATGCCTTCTATGAACACCTCCAGGACTGCATGGATCAGGCAATCCCAAATAAAACCAAGACTCTTTCCACAAAGGGCAAACGTCCAGTCTGGTGGACCCCAGCCATTAACAAACTTTACAATAAGAGGAGAAAGCTATTACATGATAGAACAAAATCCATAAAAGGGAAGTCACCCTGATCATTATTAGTAAAAAAATATGAGCACTCATAAAATCAACTAAGGCCAATTTTGAGAGAAAAATTGCCATGGATTCAAAGGACAATCATAAGGCCTTTTTCAGCTATGTTAGGAACCTGGGTGGAAACTCCGAGATATGCTCAGAATTAGTCCAAAATGATACAAAAATCACTGAACCCACAGACATTGCCAACATACTGGCAGACAGGTTCAGTGCAAACTTCACCCCCCTCTCCCCCCCTAAAGGAGCGATAACTGTCCCAGCGGAGTGTAGTCTCCCAGACATCTCAAATGCGCAGGTGAAAGCTGCTCTCTCTAAAGCTAAAAACACAGCATCAATGGGTCCGGATGGTGTCCCCGGCTGTGTGCTACACGAGCTAAATGGGGAATTAAACCCGCACATAAGGCAGCTGTTTAATCTCAGCCTTACCACAGGGTACATGCCCAAGGAGTGGCGTATGGCAACTGTGGTCCCACTCCACAAAGGCGGTGCCTCTACGGACCCTGGTAATTACCGCCCCATAAGCTTAACAAGTCTAGTCTGCAAAGCTATGGAGAGGATCATAATGGAGCTCATAAACAAAGATATAGGGGACTTGCAGACATTGGACCCGACCCAGTTTGGCTTCGTCAAGGGAAGATCATGCCTTTTGAACTTGGTTGACTTCTTCGAAACAGTCACCAAGGCCATTGATGAGGGAAAGGCAGTCCATACAGCCTACCTTGACCTTGCAAAGGCTTTCGACACAATACTCCACTCGGGTATTGTAGAAAAACTTACCAGCTTAAATGTAAACCCATATGTCACAAGATGGGTTGCAAACTGGCTTAAGGACAGAACCCACAGGGTTAGAGTTGCTGGCGCTATGTCAGACTCCAGGCCGGTCACAAGTGGTGTCCCACAGGGCTCAGTCCTTGGCCCCCTATTGTTCGGCATCTACTTCTCAGACGTACAGGCCAACATGGGAGGACTTTGGCTGACAAAGTTTGCAGACGACTGCAAACTGGGCACCATAGTGGAAAGTGAATCGGACACGGATATCCTTCAGAAGGGACTCACGGAAACAGATAGCTGGTGCCAGAGCCATGGCCTGAAGTTAAACGCCAAAAAATGTATAGTCATACCCTTCGGGAAAAACAAGGTAACCCCAAGCTACCATATAGGTGGCAATCCACTAAGCACAGAAGAGGTTATCAGGGACCTGGGGACCCAGGTTGACAGTGGTCTTTCTTTTGACATTCACATTGCTAAAGTGGTTAGAAAGACCTTCTACATTGCCCACCTGATCATGAAGGGATTCACATCCAGATCTAGTGAGGTCATTGTTCCCCTGTACTCTTCACTTATCAGACCAATGATCGAGTACAACGCCCCATTCGGGATGTATCTTGCCCGACATCTGCAGCAATTGGAGAGACCCCAAAAGTTCCTCACCAAAAGGATAAAGGGACTCCAAAATCTGTCATATGCTGCCAGATTGAAGAAACTCCAGCTCTATTCAGTCGCATACCATCTGCTCAGAGGTGACATGTGCCTGACATACAATGCCATGTCCAACCCGGAATTAATGGACATGCTCCACCTCAAAAAATCCAAATCCACCAAAACCACTAGAGCAAGCGACTTAAACCTTAGCACGGATATAAATAGGACGTGCTGGAGGGATAGATTTATCACTCAGAGACTCCCTATGCTGTGGAATAGAGTCCCGGTCCATGTGAGGCAGAGCACCTCACTGGCTCTGTTCAAGAGAAATCTTGACCTGTGGATGGGAGATCGTAGGTTTACCCCGGGAATCATCTCTGTGTCACTGCTGGACAGAGGCACAACAAACTAATGGGCACAGTATTTTTTTCATATAAGGGGTGGCGTAAGCCACAAAAATTTGGGCTAGGCTTATAAATGCCTTAGGGCAGACAGCCTAGTATAAACCTATGAACCTATGAACTAGCAGAAGGAGTTGATTCTGTCAAAACTGTGGCAGAAGGACAAAATACTAAAAGTGGAAGGCAGCAGAGTCTTAGTGGAGAATTATTATTCATTGTACACCAGGCAGAAGCGGGGTATATTCATTTCACTGTTCTGGGAATGTTGAGATGCAGGTGTGAGATTCAAGCTGCTGTACCCAGCTGTCTTCAAGTTATTCTTTCTTGGAGGGACAAAATCATTTTTTGATGAAGTACATGCTAATGAGGAAATACAAAAGTTTGTCCAACAAAAAGTAAGCTGTTAAACAAAAGAAAATTAATGCTTCTTGATCTTTTAGTAATAAAAAACCACAGAGAGACTGTCCTTGTAAAACCTTTTCCACTGTTTCAATGGAAAATGTTGGAGAGAAGGAAGGGAGCATGAGAATTGGCTAGAAGAACTGAGAGCATGTTGGAAATGAAGCAGAGACAGAATTTGGGAGATGGAGATGAACAGTAAAAAACAGTACAATAATTATATTTGTGAAATATGACAGAACAAGAAAATCTGGAAATTTTGGACTTTTTCAGAATTTTTGGACTTGTAGGGAACTCTACAGTAGATGCCCTACTTCATGTCATTAACATTTGGAAAAATGCTTTTGGAGAAGAGAAGAGAGGGGAGAAAGTTAACTGTAAGTAAAGAAAACATTTTTTTCTTAATAGTACTATTTTTGTGGTGTATGGTTTTCTTTGAATGCTATAAAGTTTTCTCAGTTATTTTTAAAGTCAAAGTGAACTGTATTGTCATTCAGACTGCACAACAGCGTAACTGAACGCAATTACGTTAATGTGAACTCAATGTAAATACATTTAGTAATAATATTAATAGAACAATAACACATATGCTAATGCTAATCCAGCAATAACAACAGTAAGACATTTACATACAATGACATGCACCATGACTATTCCACTTACATGTCTTGTCAGTACCCAAAATATTGCACAGATAATATATTGTACAGATCAGAATCAGACAGATTTCAAACTGTATAAAATGTTAACTTGGCATATTGCACAGAATGTTAACTTGGCGTTGTTAATATTGCACATAAGGTAAAAGATTGTACTTTCATAGAGTTATTGCATATGTCTGTGAATTACTTCAGAGTTGTAACTTCAGACCTTGATGACCAACATGGTGTATGTTATTACTGGAGTTCAGAAGTCTAATAGCTTGTGGAAAAAAGCTTCTATTAAATGTCGTGGTTTTGCAACGCAAGCTACTGTATCTCCTGCCTGAAGACAAACACAAGAACAGACCATGAGGAGGGTGAGTGCAAATAACAAAGGGAAAACAGGACACCCCTGCCTGCTTCCTCTACTCAAGCAGAAATTATCAGAGAGGCCCCCACCCATTTTAATTTTCACCTCTGATCCATCATATATTCTCCTAATCAACCTTATAATTTTTTCAGAAAATGCTAACGCTTCCATCGCCCTGCTCATAAATTCCCAGCTTACTCTGTCAAATGATTTCTCTGCATCAAGACCCATCAACAACAAAGGTATTTTCTTGCATTCTGCTTCCCTCTGGATCATCACTGTTCTTTTAATGTTGTCAAATGTTTGCCTCCCTTCCACAAAACCACATTGATCCATATCTATCAATGTTGGTATTACATTTGCCGTTCTTTTAACCATTATAGACGTGAACACTTTATAATCATCGTTTAGTATTGAAATGGGCCTGTATGAAGCTGGATTTTTACCCTTTTTAGGTATTATAACTACCACTGCTTTCTTCCAGGATGCTGTACTTCTCTTCCTCTTCACATGATAAACAAAATCTTTCAGATTTTTATCAGGTTTTTCCCTTCTAGCTTTCAAACTTCCACAGGAATACCATCTATTCCTGAGGACTTTCCTGTAGATTGGTTATACATCAGAATTTTTATCTTATCTCCTACTATCCTAACCGTTAGTAATTGAGCCTTATCTAGATTCAAGGATTCAAAGTAAACTTTATTGTTATTTATGACTACACACATGTAGTCTAAATGAAATTTTGTGCATCAGCTCCTTCTTGAGATTACAAACAGAAAGTAAAACAACATATACAAGTAAAAGAATGAACACAACTAACATATACAATGCTACTCCCAGTACCCATACAAAGAGCAGAAAAATTTCTACACTTGAATACAGAATAATTATACCCTCCCCTGAGTTATAGTAACTACCCCATTTAAATAAAAGTCACATGTACCTCTAACCTTGGCATATTTATTCTTCCATAAACATTTCTATTTGTACTTTTTCCTGAATTCCATAGTTCTCTGCTTTATACAGAGTTTCATAAAATTTCCAAAATATTTCTAATACCTCTACAGGCCCTCTTGTTACCTTCCTTGTTATAGGCTCCTTAAACTTGGCGATAGTCCTTTCTACTTTCTGTTGCCTGAGTCGTTATGCTAAAAGTTTTTGTACTCTAGTGTTATTATCAAAAAAAAACAGTTGCTTAACACCAATCTTTCTAAAGTCGTGTATACTATTGAGACAATCTCTTATTTTCTGCTTAGCATTCTGCAGTTGATCCTCTTCTTGTTATGTGAGAATCCCCCTATTCTGTAGTGCTTTAACATTTGTCTGTCCCCCTAAGTAATTATTGTTACTTCTTAACCATAGCTCCCTTTCTTTTATTTCCACCCTATTTTTAAACTCCACCTTAATTGTATCCCACTCCCTAGCTATATTTTTGGAATTTGTTTATATGTTATTGAATACTATCTGAATAATGTCTACTACCCATTCCTTAAATTCCTGTCTTTGCAACAGATAGGTGGGAAAGCGCCACTGTCTCATTTTTATTCCATTACTGTGTGTTTTTATTTTAGTTATTATTGGTGCATGATCTGAAATAGTTATTGGGTGTGTATCAGTACCTGTTCCTGTGAAATGTAAATTCTGTCTAGCCTAGCCCAATTTTTATATCTTGGAGAGTAATATGTAAATTCACTCTAAACTCCTATTAATGAATTCCCATCTTGCATGCCAAATATTTTCATAAATTTCTTCAAAACTCTACCCTCCTTTGTTGCACTTTTGGTTCTGTGCCCCCCAGACACATCTTCACTGCTGCAAATCAAATTCCAGTCCCCACCTATAAGTAATATTCCTTGCTGAAAACTGATTATTTCTCTCAGAATTTTCTTAAGCTCCATTATACCAGTTTTAAGTGGAATATAAATCCATTGTAGTCCTCCTCCCTTGCCAGTAGCCCCTTAGCACTACCATTTTGCCACTATTATCTTTTTTATCCTCATCTGTCACTGTAGGAGCTTGTCTTGCAATTAATGTAAGTACTTCTCTTTTCCTTTGTCCCTGATATTCTGCTGAATAACCATTCTGAAAGCATTTCTTTATCAAATTCACATGTTCAGTTCTTTCCAAGTGTGTCTTATGTACCATAACTATTTGTACTCTAAATTTGTTAATATAGTTCACTATTCTTTCTTTTTTGTATTTATCTGTGTGACCATTGACATTTAAAGACATTACAGAATCCATCATGCTCTCCCAATTGTTAGACCATTGCAGTTTTCCTCTCCCTACTTTAATATAACTTCCTTATTTATTTTGCTTTGTGACTTGACCGCATGATTGGAATCCCTGTGGCAAGCAGGCCAAGAGTAGGGTGAAGCAGATAATGTTTAATGCACCTCTTCTAGCCCCTTTCTCAGACCATGGAGGTGAGCAGAGCAATCCAAAATAAGGCTGCTTAGACACCCAAGGGGCCGCCAAACTCCACTGCTGCTTCAATCCAGTAGAGAGTGATCCATTGCCATGGGCTGTCTGTGTGTGGGGTTGTGGCTACAGTTTACAGTGTATCCGCACCTGCTGCTTCGTCATTTGCCCATCGCCACAGAACTTGACAGGGAGAGTGATGTCTTGATGTACGTGTGAATTGGATTATAGTGAGAAAGAGTTGCGCAAATCGTGAGTCTCACTCTCTCATCCAAACCGATCTTGATCCAGTGACAGGACATAGTCAAGACGACTGGAGATCATTCTGGATGCAGTGGATGGCCAACAGTGTCCTAATGTGTCTCACTGTGCCCTATTTGTGCTCCACAGCACTTGCTGAGTTCGCCTTCCTGCCTGTTGAATCAGAATGGTGATTTGCTCAATGCAGTCTGCCAGATTCAGTCTTTGCATGTATAGGTCGACAGGTGGTGACTCGCCGAGGGTTACAAACCCATTGGCTACCCTCACCTGGTTTTGCCGGCCAGTCAAAGCTATTGCCCGGGGTGTGGCCACTGTTGCATGCAAACAACTATGAGGAGCCACAGGTGAGAGCTGAGTGTCAGGTGAGGACCAAGGTGGAAGAGCTACTCCAAAGAGCATGACATGTTTGCCCAGAGGTACTACCTCTCCCTGGCACCCCATACACCCCTAATAATAAAAAAAATGTCAGTGACTTCGCTCACCATTGGCACGTGGAATGTGCATACGCTTATGGATAGTTCCAAAACAGACAGACCTGAGAGATGGACAGCACTTGTCACAAGAGAACTCAGCAGATACAACATCTGGATAGCAGCCCTCAGCAAAACCAGGTTCGCAGATGAAGGCCAGCTGACAGAAGTCAAAGCAGGTTATACCTTTTTCTGGAGTGGCCACAGCAGCAATGAATGTTGTGAAGCAGGAGTGGGTTTTGCCATTAGATCTAATTTGATCAGGAAGTTAGCCAGCCTCCCAAAAGGATTCAGTGACTGACTCATGTCTCTGCGGCTCTCCCTCAAAGGAAAGCGCCATGCCACCTTCATCATTGCATATGCCCCCACCATGACAAACCCAGAGGAGATCAAAGACAAGTTTTTGTGAAGACTTGGAGTCCCTCATAGCATCTGTGCTCAAGGCAGACAAGCTTGTCATTTTAGGTGTCTTCAATGCCAGACACTGTGCAGACAACCAGACATGGGAAGGAGTTATTGGGAGGAATGGAGTTGGTAAAAGCTGCCAGATTCAGTCTTTGCATGTATAGGTCGACAGGCGGTGACTCGCCGAGGGTTACAAACCCATTGGCTACCCTCACCTGGTTTTGCCGGCCAGTCAAAGCTATTGCCCGGGGTGTGGCCACTGTTGCATGCAAACAACTATGAGGAGCCACAGGTGAGAGCTGAGTGTCAGGTGAGGACCAAGGTGGAAGAGCTACTCCAAAGAGCATCACATGTTTGCCCAGAGGTACTACCTCTCCCTGGCACCCCATACACCCCTAATAATAAAAAAAATGTCAGTGACTTCGCTCACCATTGGCACGTGGAATGTGCACACGCTTATGGATAGTTCCAAAACAGACAGACCTGAGAGATGGACAGCACTTGTCACAAGAGAACTCAGCAGATACAACATCTGGATAGCAGCCCTCAGCGAGACCAGGTTCGCAGATGAAGGCCAGCTGACAGAAGTCAAAGCAGGTTATACCTTTTTCTGGAGTGGCCGCAGCAGCAATGAATGTTGTGAAGCAGGAGTGGGTTTTGCCATTAGATCTAATTTGATCAGGAAGTTAGCCAACCTCCCAAAAGGATTCAGTGACTGACTCATGTCTTTGCGGCTCTCCCTCAGAGGAAAGTGCCATGCCACCTTCATCATTGCATATGCCCCCACCATGACAAACCCAGAGGAGATCAAAGACAAGTTTTTGTGAAGACTTGGAGTCCCTCATAGCATCTGTGCTCAAGGCAGCCAAGCTTGTCATTTTAGGTGTCTTCAATGCCAGACACTGTGCAGACAACCAGACATGGGAAGGAGTTATTGGGAGGAATGGAGTTGGCAAAAGCAAAAGCAGTGGTCATCTCCTTCTGAAGAACTGTGCAGCTCTTGACCTGTTGATCACAAACACAGTCTTCCACCTACCTAACCATAACACTACTAAAAACTCCTGATGTCCACCACGGCAGTAAAACTTAATAATAAAATCAAAACTTTAATAAAAAAAATATTACATAAAATAAGCAGTCCTCAGTCTTCCGATAAGCGCTTTCGGCAAATAAGCCTTCCTCAGATCGTATAAAAAGGACTGTTCAGCTTTTGTATTTATAGGGCATCACAGCCATTCCTCATTTAGTTCTCTGACACGCCCTTGTTGCAAATCAAAAGGAGGCCAGCTAGCAGAGAGGTATAATTTCCTTCATTGTAATTAAAGGGTCAGTGCTTCTCTTTACTATAGGCTTGTATATGAGAAAACTAATAGCTATGGATGTGAATACATTATATGAATGAAGCAACATTCAAATAAACTTGCTAATATTCCTTCTATTCTTAAGTGCAGGTTTTAATGGCACAATAGTATTCAAGCCTGGTGATCTGTTTGCTCTTAAATTAATTATCCAGCATGTTTCCCTTAGCTCTGTGCGATTATGAACAGCACCTCCTCTTGTGGTATGACAGACTGCCTCTATGGCCTTAAATACAAAGTAATGAGAAGGATACTGTGCTATGTGGGCTGCTAAGGCATTATTGGTATCTTTCTGTTTGTTGTCCCTCAAATGTCTGAGGATACGTTCCTTAAGACGTTGATCTGTTTTTCCAACATAGAAAGCACTACATTGGCAGCAAGTCGCTAAGTATATGATGTGGGAACTAGTACAATCAGCATAAACATTAAAATTGTACTGTTGCCTGGAGTATGGATATACAAAAACATTGGAGCTGTCAATGGAGTTGCAAGCTTTGCATCTTAAGCACTTGAAATTGCCCTTTCTATTAGAATTGGGCCTATTTCTTTCAAATCCATCTTTGTTGCAAATGAGATGTTTCAAATTCTTCTTATTCTTGTATAGGAATCTGGGCTGTTCACCTACAATGTCTCTTATTTTGTCATCAGTTGTCAATACCGGCCAAAACTTCCTAGTAACTTCACATACTTGCTTATTGTCAGTTGTGTATGTTAACAAACATTTAAGTTGCTTTGACTGAGTTTTAAGATCCAGGCTCTCATGATGACTTGATGTGGGTTCAGAGAAGTAGGGACGTCCCTTTCCTCTCCTTAATTCCTGTGGATCATGCTTCAGTCTTAGATTCTTTCTTTTATAGGATCTTTTACTTAAATGTGTTTCAATATTTCTCTATTCTGTTACAAAGTCTTCATTCTCAGTACATAATCTTGAGGTTCTTAAGATCTGATTCTCAAAGATGTTATCAAAAATATGTCTCGGGTGCATACTCCCCCTATGCAGATAATGATTTCTCCAGGTTTCTTTTTTATGAATTCCTGTACTGATACCTCTATCAGGATGCAGATGAATCTTTACATCCAGAAATTCTATGGTCTCTGAAGAATGTTTAACCACAAACTCTAGAAAATCAGTGCTCTCGTTAATAAAGTTGACAAAAAGGTCCAATTGTGTAGAGCTGCCTCTCCAAAGGATAAAGACATCGTCAACAAAACGGCCGTAGTACACTACCAGAAACTATGGGACTTAGCCCCCAATCTAGCAACTAGACCGAAAGAAGGGGCAATGCATGCACCGATAAATTGGCCCTTGCCGTTTTTTTCCAATTTCAACCATCACAGGACTCAAAGAACACAGAGTCAAAAACGGAAAAGAAAGAAGCTCACACTTTAATTGGATCTGAACCAAGTTTAGTAGTGAATCTTTCTAATAAGAGTTTAAGCCCTGATATGATTTCCTTGTTAGACAAGGGCCTGAGTTTTATTCCAGCCTTACCGTCTGATATTAGTGAATTTGTGCTGGATATCAGAATGTTTTGCAGGAACCTTGCATTAAAATGTATTTTTGGACAAGCTAATGACAGTAGACAGCTACCTTATACAAACTTGAGTAGCTTTGTTCCCCCTAATCCTCCACCAGTAGAGATGTTGTTGAGATTATGTGAAGATGAAATCTTCAAACTAAGGGGTAATACAACCAAAGGACAAGGACGTTTCTTCAATTTAACTACTAATGAGAATGAAATGCTGAAGCAGCTAAAGGAGACAGACAGCTTGGTCATCAAGCCTGCTGATAAGGGAGGATGTATAGTAGTGATGGAAGCCGTATGGTACAGGCATAAAATGCTCTCTATGCTGGATGATGAAAGAACATATAAGAGATTAAGTTGCAGTGAAGCTACGACTAAGGTAGATCGTTTTCGTAGCCATCTACATGATCTATTGATAGAGGCAAATATCTCACAAGAACTATATGAGTTCTTTGATTGCCCTAAACCTATGTTTCCATACATCAGCGGACTCCCCAAAATTCACAAGGATCCAGTTGACCCACCCCGACGTCCCACAGTTTCTGGTAGGGGGTGGGTAACTGAACCTGTTTCCATGTACGTGGAGAATGAATTAAAGAAGGCCCTGCAACTAGCAGGAACTGTATTGAAGGACTCAGGAGATTTTCTGGAAAAACTCTTTTTAGTTACTAAAGACCTCAAGAAATATGAAGATTTGTTACTAGTGACAATGGACATCAAGAGTTTTTTACGGTGATTCCGAATGACTATGGTCTACAGGCAATAAGATCTTTCCTAGCAAGGAACAGTATGGAAGTAGAACCAATATGTTCCTTGCTGGAACTTGTATTGGAAAATAACATCTTTATGTATGGGGATTCTTTCTATTTGCAGACATAGGGTGTGGCTATGGGCACCCCACGTGCAAATAGTTACTCTAATTTGGTTCTGGCTGAGTGGGAACGTAATGAACTGATACCCAGCACTTGGAAACAATATCTAGTGTACTACGGCCGTTTTGTGGATGATGTCTTTATCCTTTGGAGAGGCAGCTCTACACAATTGGACCTTTTTGTCAACTTTATCAACAAGAGCACTGATTTTCTAGAGTTTGTGGTTAAACATTCTTCGGAGACCATAGAATTTCTGGATGTAAAGATTCATCTGCATCCTGATAGAGGTATCAGTACAGGAATTCATAAAAAAGAAGCCTGGAGAAATCATTATCTGCACAGGGGGAGTATGCACCCGGGACATATTTTTGATAACATCTTTGAGAATCAGATCTTAAGAACCTCAAGATTATGTACTGAGAATGAAGACTTTGTAGCAGAACAGAGAAATATTGAGACACATTTAAGTAAAAGATCCTATAAAAGAAAGAATCTGAGATTGAAGCATGATCCACAGGAATTAAGGAGAGGAAAGGGACGTCCCTACTTCTCTGAACCCACATCGAGTCATCATGAGAGCCTGGATCTTAAAACTCAATCACAACAACTTAAATGTTTGTTAACATACACTGCTGATGATAAGCAAATTTGTGAAGTTATTAGGAAGTTTTGGCCGGTATTGGCAACTGATGACAAAATAAGAGACATTGTAGGTGAACAGCCCAGATTCCTATATAAGAATAAGAAGAATTTGAAACGTCTCATTTGCAACAAAGATGGATTTGAAAGAAATAGGCTCAATTCTAATAGAAAGGGCACTTTCAAGTGTTTAAGATGCAAAGCTTGCAACTCCATTGACAGCTCCAATGTTTTTGTACATCCATACTCCAGGCAACAGTACAATTTTAATGTTTATGCTGATTGTACTAGTTCCCACATCATATACTTAGCGACTTGCTGCCAATGTAGTGCTTTCTGTGTTGGCAAAACAGATCAACGTCTTAAGGAACTTATCCTCAGACATTTGAGGGACATCAAACAGAAAGATCTCAATAATGCCTTAGCAGCCCACATAGCACAGTATCCTTCTCATTACTTTGTATTTAAGGCCATAGAGGCAGTCAGTCAGACCACAAGAGGAGGTGATGTTCATAATCGTACAGAGCTAAGGGAAACATGCTGGATAATTAATTTAAGAGCAAACAGATCACCAGGCTTGAATACTATTGTGCCATTAAAACCTGCACTTAAGAATAGAAGGAATATGATTAGCAAGTTTATTTGAATGTTGCGTCATTCATATAATGTATTCATATCCATAGCTATTAGTTTTCTCATATACAATCCTATAGTAAAGAGAAGCACTGCCCCTTTAATTACAATGAAGGAAATTATACCTCTCTGCTAGCTGGCCTCCTTTTGGTTTGCAACAAGGGCATGTCAAAGAACTAACTGAGGAATGGCTGTCATGCCTTATAAATACAAAAGCTGAACAGTCCTTTTTATACGATCTGAGGAAGGCTTATTTGCCGAAAGCGCTTATCGGAAGACTGAGGACTGCTTATTTTATGTTATATTCTTTTTATTAAAGTTTTGATTTTATTATTAAGTTTTACTGCCGTGGTGGACATCAGGAGTTTTTAGTAGTGTTTGCCTTTTCTCTTCCTCATTGGTGTCCTTCAAAGTGTAAGAAAGTTTTTTACCTACCTAACCATAACAAGATGTCCTGTATGCACCCACACAGCAAGCACTGGCATCTCATTGATTACATCATAGTAAGGAGAAGGGACAAGCAGGATGTCAGAGTGACTAAGGCCATGTGTGGCACAGACTGCTGGACAGACCACAGACTCAGCCTCTCAAAACTCAGCATGCACATCCGGCCCAGGTGGCGCCTGCAGGGGAAAAAGTCCAGTAGGTGCTTAAATGTCAGCAAGTTAGAATGGCACTCTGTGCGCCAGAATCTCCGTGAGGACCTTCACAGTAAGCCTGACCAACTGGCACCAATGGTGCAGAAGAGGACTGGGCAGATTTAGGGATGTGGTCTACAATACTGCTCTTGCTCACTTGGACCTGAACACAGGCAAACACCAGGACTGGTTCGATGACAATGATGAAGACATTCAGAAGCTGCTGGATAAGAAGCGTGAAGCCTTCAGATCCCTCCACCAAGACACAACATCCATCTCCAAGAAAGCAGCCTATAACTCCATCAAAAGCAAGGTGCAAGCAAAGCTCAGAGAGATGCAAGACTCCTGGCTCAGCAGAAAGGCAAATGAGATCCAGAAGTACTCTGACAGCAACAACTTAAGGCGTTTCTTCGATGCCCTGAAGACTATCTACGGGTCACAGTCCTCTGGAACTTCACCACTGCTCAGTGCCGATGGTCCACCCTACTCACTGACAAGAACACCATCCTGCAAAGATGGGTTGAGCACTTCAACAATGTCCTGAACAGGCCTTCCTCCATTAATGCTAAAGTCATTGACCATATGCCACAAGTCACCATTAACACCTCCCTGGCAGAACCTCCAAAGGAATCAGAGGTTAAGGAAGCAGTTAAGCTTCTCTCCATTGTTAAAGCACCAGGCTCTGACTCCATCCCAGCCGAAATCTACAAGATGGGCAAAAAAGTCTTGTTGTCTTGTTGCAGAAGCTCACCAAGCTCTTCCAGACCACGTGGCAACAGGAAGTTATCCCTCAAGAGCTTAAGGATGCCTCCATTGTCCATCTCTGCAAGAGAAAGGGAAACAGGCAGTCTTGTGACAGCCACAGAGGAATCTTTCTCCTGGACTTTGCCAGCAAAATCCTTGCCAGAATCCTCCTCAACTGCCTTACTCAACACATGGAAGATGGACACCTGCCAGAGAGTCAGTGCAGCTTTAGAGAGGGCCGAGGGACAGTGGACATGATGCTTGCAGCACGTCAACTACAGGAGAAGTGCCAGGAACAAAACAGGGACCTTTATACAATGTTTGTGGACCTGACCAATGCCTTTGACACTGTTAGGTGTGAGGGGCTATGGAGGATCATGGAGAAGTTTGGCTGCCCAGGCAAATTCATCAGTATGGACGCCAGTTCCATGATGGCATACTAGGTCGAGTATTGGATGATGGAGACTCACCCGATGCCTTCCTAGACACCGCTGGAGTCAACCAAGGCTGTGTACTGGCACCTATGCTGTTCATCATGATGTTCTTGGCCATGTTGTCAGGTGGCTTCTGCGATGACGAAGAAACCATCATTAAGATGAGATACAGGACTGATGGCAGGCTCTTCAACCTGTGGAGGCTACAGTCCAAGACCAAGGCTGAAGAGGATTTGTGCACAATTTCCTGTTCACAGATGACTGCACATTCAACGCTGCCACAGAGGTCCAGATGCAACAGAGCATGAACCACTTTTCCACTGCTTGCAGAAACTGCAGCCTCATAATCAGTACCAAGAAGACTGAGGTTTTGCATCAGCCCGCACCGCAGAAAATGTATGCGGAACCAACTATCACCGCTGAAGGTGAGATTCTGAAGGCTGTTGAGAAGTTTACATACTTTGGCAGCACAGTCTCCAGATTTGTGAACATTGATGATGAGGCAGATACACGCATTCCCAAGGCAAGCTGTGCATTTGGACGACTGCGGGAGTCAGTTTGGGAGAGGAGAGGCATCAAACTGTCCACAAGGCTGAAGGTATACAAGGCAGTCATACTCTATGCCTGTGAGACATGGACTGTGTATGAGTGTCATGCCAAAATGCTGAATTGCTTTCATATGAACTGCTTAAGAAAGCTGCTGAAAATTACCTGGCAGGACAATGTTCCAGACAAGTTGTGCTCTCTCAATCTGGACTGCCAAGTATCTACACCCTACTGAAGAGAACCCAAGTCAGGTGGGCAGGCCACCTTGTATGTATGCCAGATACACATCTTCCCAAGAGACTGTTCTATGGTGAACTCACAGGAGGCAAGTGCACACAGGTGGGCAGAAAAAGCACACGCTGAAAGTCTCTCTGAAGAACTTTGGCATTGATCTGGACTCCTGGGAAACTCTAATGCAAGACCGTCCCGTGTAGCGAAGCTGCATCAGCAAAGGTGCTACTTCCTATGAGCAGAGCAGGACTGTAGAGGCACAGAAGAAGAGTGAGCTGTGTAAATCTATAGCCAACTTTTTGCCTACCAACTCAGCAGACCATGTGTGCCTGACATGCGGCAGAGCTTTCCGAGCTCGCATTGGATTGATCAGCCACAGCAGGACACACTGTACTTAGTCAACCTCCTCGATGTGATGTCCTTGGTCATCGTCGGCAATGATGGACGAACACCAACCTTTTTTAAACACTACTACTATAGTCC
The DNA here is from genome assembly GCF_019279795.1 of Protopterus annectens. Taxonomy (NCBI): domain Eukaryota; kingdom Metazoa; phylum Chordata; order Ceratodontiformes; family Protopteridae; genus Protopterus; species Protopterus annectens. Next base: position 1,567,329,829 of record NC_056741.1, read on the forward strand.
CTCAGCTGTTCCACTGAGCAATACTATACCTGAATCTCATCTTTCTCTTCCTTACCTTCTATACTTCCCACCCCCCTCACTCTTCTGATACCCAGCTTTCTTTCTCTCACTTGACTCCCTTAAACTTTCCTCCTCACCTGTCAACTTCAACTTTAGTTATTAAAGATGTATTTTTACTATAGGTCTCCAACTCTTATATATATATATATATATATATATATATATATATATATATATATATATATATATATATATATTGTTTTATGCTCTGTTAATTTTTCTACTACCACATGAATGTTTGATCTGAAGTAGGCAGACTTCATTTGTCTGCAACCTGTGGGTATCGGATCCGACCTCGGATCCGAGCCGGCATTTCAAAAGCTTAGGCTCCGAGCTCCTAGCTCCTCCCTCTACCCATAACCCCTTGCCAATCCCTGACTGACCTCAGATTTCATTTGCCGCTTTCAAGTTGCGACGGATTCCTAGAGCTCCTAGTACAGATAAGTTTTCTGACAGGAAAATTTTCAAAAACTTTAACTTTTTTAATTTAATTAGTTAGAGGTGTTTGTGTTAGGCTTTCCTCTCTCTATTCTTTTAATCTTTTCTCGGGTTTTGCGTAGTTTGTGTGTGTGTGTGTATTTTAGGCCTGTTAGGGCTTATCATGTCTGAAGCCCATAAGGCAGTATTCTCTAAATGTACCGAGTGTGGCCATAAGCTGTCCCCAGCGGATGGCCACACTCGTCGTCATCTTGGGGGTTGAACACCTGTCTTCTGGTTGTACCATTTGTGCAGGGTTCAACCCCGAGCTTTGAGGGAGCGGAGGTCGAAGCTGGTTCTGGCGGGACTTCTCCCTCCAGATACCGCTTCGGCTTCTGCCCCTTCTACACAGCAAACAGTTGCTGTGGGCTCTCCTCCACCGGCTGGGACTCAACCTCCCTCTAAGATGCCGGAGGAGAGAGAGTCTTCTAGGGAGCGAGAGAAGAAGGAGAGGCACAGGGAAAGGCACCACAAACGGAGAGCTGAAACTTCTAGTTCGGCTCCTCCATCCAAGCGGGCCTCTCCTGTGCCTTCTAGCTTTCCTCCTCCTCGGCTCCACTCCCCTCGGTTCCCTCCTGGGCCCGAGGAGGAGGAGGCTAGCCCTTCAGCGAGGTCCCCAAGGCGGCTCTCTAGATCCGCTTCGGTGGCCTCGACTAGATCCACCTTTTCTATGAGTGAAGCAGATATGGACCGGATGATGAGGAAATTCATCCAGGCCCAAATGCAAATGGGAGTGCTCCTAGCCCCCCCCATCTGGGAGGGGCTTCGACACCTTTTTTCGCCCCTTTGGCTCCTTCTCCGACCCACACCATGGGTTCGGAGCTGTCAGCGCCGGGCAGAGTTGGATCCGGGGGTGGGTCGGATCCGATAGGTCGGCGCACCTCGGATCCGTCCCATCCCTTGAGTGCTTCGGGTACTTCGGACCCGACCTCTCAGAGCCGAGGACCGAGCCTCGGATCCGAGGGAGCTGGTGTGTCTTCGGCTCCGTCTAGGTCGGAGCACACCGGTCCCTCGGATCCGACGGTCTCGACTCCAGCTCCGATCCGTGCGTCGGATCCGAGTGGGGGTCGGCTCTCGGGGTTTAGAGAAGCTGGCTCCCCCTCGGCCTTCGACGTAGTGGAAAGGGCACTGTTGAGGACTACCGGACCCCCGGTCCCTGCCACGGCTCCATCCCGCGCTCCCTTGCAGTTGGGCCAGGCCCCCACCAGCCGGTCCCAGGGACAGCCCGCCTCGATGTCCCAAGTAGTTCCCTTGGAACATCCAGCTGCGGAAGAGTACTCCTCGGACAGCCCCGAAGAAGTACCTCGGAAGCGTAAGTGCAAGGAGGCACATGGACTCCCGAGTCCATTACCAAGACACAGACTTGGATGAAGGGGAGGGCTCCCCAAGGTCACCCCCTGAAGACGTCTCATTTGGAGACATTATGGAAATGTTGAGGATCAGGGGGGGGGGGGTCTGCCCCCAAGGCCTCCTCAGACGAGTCTGTGTTCTTGGAGGCATTCGAGGCGGGCCCATCTACCTCTTGGGTGTCCCCTCCTGCCGACCCTCTGGTGGACCTTATATCCATCAGAGCGTGGAAGGATCCGGACACCGTTGAGCCTGTACCCAAGCGTCCTGACCGTATCCTTTCCCCTCCGGCAGACCGCACTCACTGGAGCAAAGGCCCCCCAGTAGATGCCATGATGATGGCTGCAGACACTAAGAGGGAATTGGCCGAGGAGAGTCCCTCTATGCATCCTCCGGGCAAGGAGTCCCGCTCGATGGATCGCATTGGGAAGCGAGTTTTCAGTTCAGCAACCTTCTCTTTGAGAGCGCTGAACTACATGGCACACGTCATCAGGATGCAGCGGGATCTGATTAAAGAATACGCTGCATCTCCCCCAGAGTCCATGTCGAGTGAGGATAAGCAGGTATACTCCACCTGAATGGCCACTCTTAGATCAGTTTCGAATACATCTATGCGGCTGCTTTCTCACGCTACTGAGGGAGCCGCTAGAGCCAGCGGAGCAGGCCTAGTCATGAGTCGACAGGCCTGGCTCCGCCACTGTGATTTCGCAGAGCCCTTCAAGGCGACCTTCGCGAATGCCCCCTTCGATGGTCCTGCCTTGTTTGGCAAAACTGTTCAGGAAACATTAGTCCAGAGCGAGAAGGACGGGAAGACGCTGTCTGCCGTCGGAGTCCGCTTCTCAGCTCCCCAGAGGTCCTTCTCGAAGAACCAAAAGGGACAGAAGAAGATGTGGTTCCGGAAATCGCAGCAGTCCCAACCTGCTCCGGATAACCAGTCCTTCCGTGGCAGAGGAGGATGGGGAGGTCACCGTCCTAGAGGCAGGGGGGCTCCTAGCAACTTTGGGTCCAGAGAACCTTTCTCTGATAGACCCACGCAGCAGCCCTGAAGGGTTGCCCGGCTGTCCGTCTCTGGAGGCAGTCGGGGGGGCGTTTTTCGAGGCATCTAACTTCTTGGGAGTCCATCACAACAGACCGTTGGGTGCTTCGTGTGATATCCAGAGGTTATACAATTCCCCTATACAAAGTTCCCAGATCTCGCAGCCTCCCAGATGTTCCACCCGACCAAAGGGAGGCAGCAGCTATCAAAATCGGACAGCTGCTAGAAAAAAGAGCTATCCAGTGCGTCCCCCCAGATCAAACCGGGTCAGGGTTTTACTCCAGGTTCTTTTTAGTGCCAAAGAAAACGGGGGACTTAAGACCGATCTTAGATCTTTCCCTGCTGAACCTGTCAGTAATCAAGCAAAAGTTCCGGATGGTCACCCTTCAATCTATACTCCCCCTCTTGAGGGAGAACGACTGGATGTGCTCCATCGACCTCAAGGACGCGTACTACCACATTCGCATGGACAGACGGTCCAGGAGGTTTCTTCGCTTCCGGCTGGGAGCCAGTCATTATCAGTTCAGGGTCCTTCCCTTTGGTCTCACCTCAGCCCCCAGGGTGTTCACCAAGGTTTTAGCTGTTGTAGCGGCCCACCTGAGGCTCCAGGGATTACAGGTCTTTCCGTACCTGGACGACTGGCTCCTAACTGCATCATCAAGGCATCTTCTGTGCTCAGCCAGGGACTACTTCCTTCGTATAGCCCCAAGGCTGGGCATCACTGTCAACTGGGAGAAATTTTTACTGCACCCCTCTCAAGTTATAGATTTCATAGGAGGAAGACTAAACACCAGGTCAATGCGAGCCTTCCTCACCCTAGACAGAATTTCCAACCTGAAGTGTCATGTCGCAGCGGTCCTGCAACCATTTCCGACAGCAGCCTCGGTCTTGAGGGCCCTAGGTTCGATGGCGGCAGCTATCCCGCTTCTTATTCATGCGCGCCTACACATGAGGGTTCTTCAATGGACCCTTCAAGTTCAGTGGTCCCCTCTCTGTTCCTCTCTCAACACTCCGATAGCGGTCAGCAAAGCATGCAAGGATTCCCTTCTTTGGTGGCTTCGATCTCCGGAGCCTCTGACAGGGAGACCTTTTTGTGCAGCATTCCCCTGAGCCACAGTGACCACGGACGCTTCTTGCCTCGGGTGGGGGGGGCATTCTGCGGGGAAGGTTGTCCAAGGCACGTGGAACTCCACAGAGACTTCGTTGCATATAAACGTCCTGGAAATGAGGGCGGTGCTCCTAGCATTGCAAGCACTTCACCACGTTCTTCCTTCAGGGACTATTGCGATTCAGACAGACAACATGTCGGTAGTCTGGTACATCAACAAACAGGGAGGAACCAGGTCCTATCCCCTTTGTCGAGAGGCCATGACAGTCTGGGAATGGGCAATTTCCACCAAACGCTTTCTTGTAGCAACGCACATTCCGGGAAAATCCAACATCCTTGCAGACAAACTCAGTCGCACCATTCTTTCCCCTCACGAGTGGTCTCTCAATCCTCAGGTAGTGAAGAAGATTTTTGCCGTTTGGGGGCAACCCTGTTGCGATCTTTTTGCCTCTCCCTCAAATGCCAAATGCGACAATTTCTTCGCTCTGCTTCCCCCACCAGGGGAATTCCCGAGAGATGCGCTGGTGCATGCTTGGCCTCCCGGTCTCCTTTATGCCTACCCTCCACTACCTCTAATGCAGAGGCTTCTGTAGAAAGCCAACAGTTTGGGGAGCAGAATGATTCTCATTGCCCCGTTCTGGCCTCGTCAACCCTGGTTCCCCTTTGTATGGTCTCACAAAGTGAATCCACCCTGGATTCTGGATCCGATTCGGATCTCATCTCCCATCCTCTGGGAATTTCGGTCCCCAATCTACGCACCCTGAAATTGACAGCTTGGCTGCTCCAGTTCCATCCTTGATTAGGACTCCCGGTATCTCGTCACCGGTCAAGGCCATTCTAGTGGCAGCTCATAAACCTTCCACTAGGCAGGTTTATCGGAGTAAATGGAAGAGATTCTCTACTTGGGCGGTCCAGAAAAGTTTGGATCCTTTTTCAGCACCTATGTCGGCAGTGCTGGATTTTTTAACAGACCTCTTTCATCAAGGGGCAAGTTCTTCCACGATTAAGGTACAATTGGCAGCCATCTCTCATTATCACATTGGTCATGAGACAGCTCCCCTCATGACGGCGAAATTGTGCAAAACCTTTCTCAAAGGTATTTTTTTGTTGAGGCCTCCAGTCAAAGACATTGTACCACCTTGGGACCTATCTTTAGTTTTGCAAGCTCTTACTGCTCCTCCCTTCGAGCCTGCAGCGTCTACAGACCTGAAGTACCTTTCCTGGAAGACTGCCTTCTTAGTAGCTATCACTTCAGCCAGAAGAGTGTCTGAACTTCAGGCTCTATGCGTCAATCCGCCTTACCTTTCCTTCTTTCCAGATAGGGTGTGCCTCAGGACCAATCCATCTTTTCTTCCGAAGGTCTCTTCAGAATCTAATATCAACCAATCAATCAACTTACCTGTGTTTTTTCCCAAGTACTCAAACAAAGGAGAATACAAACTGCATTCCTTGGATGTTCATAGACAATTACGATTTTATATTCACAGAACAGCTGGTCACAGGCAATCAGATCAGCTGTTCATCTCCTTTGCTAAATTTGCTTTGGGTAAAGCAGTTTCTAAAGTCACACTATCGAGGTGGATTGCTAATTGTATTCTGCAGGCTTATGACACTTCAGGTAGACCTGCTCCTCAGAGGGTTACGGCTCATTCTACTAGGGCAGTCTCCACGTCAGCCGCCTTTAAATCCCGTGTGTCATTGGATGATATCTGCGCGGCAGCCACTTGGGCCTCACCTCATACCTTTATTTCTCATTATAAGGTGGATGTTGTTTCCAGAGGAAGAGCATCCTTTGGCTCAGCGGTGCTCGAAACATCCTTCCATGACGGCCCAAGATTCAGGTAGCTGGGGACTCTGTCCCACAGGTTGCAGACAAATGAAGTCTGCCTACTTCAGATTTAGAAGTTATGTACTCACCATAACGTTCCATCTGAGTAGGTGACTTCATTTGGATGTAACTGTCCCCTCCATCCCCCTGACCTTTATACAGCGAGTATTTTTTTGCTTTGTTCAGGTACTGTTGTCAGTATTATATAGGCAAACTCAATCTGAGGTCAGTCAGGGATTGGCAAGGGGTTATGGGTAGAGGGAGGAGCTAGGAGCTTGGAGCCTAAGCTTTTGAAATGCCGGCTCGGATCCGAGGTTGGATCCGATACACACAGGTTGCATCCAAATGAAGTCACCTACTCAGATGGAACGTTATGGTGAGTACATAACTTCTAATTTTATATGTACCCATTTTCATGAATGGCATAAATGTATATAGTTACGTATGCAAATTTTCATCAATTGTAATGTAAACTTTTGCTACTGTTATTGTTAACTTTTTGGTGTGGAGCTTTTGTCCTCGGGTCTCCATTGAAAATAGACCACCAGCCCAGTGGACTAACTCAGTTAAAGGACAAATAAATAATAAATGATTGTATTAAAAGGTTATTATTCTCTTCCCACCATTTATGTATAACACCTTTTTTTGTTAAATGTCTAGTTCCAGCGTTTGTGTTACATGCATACACTGTTTGGCAGGTTGAACTTTTATATAGCTGTTTCTTGTCACATCTTACAAAACTTTTTGTTTTATTGAAAGCCTTCAAACAACTGGGAAAACCCCTGAATGCTTTCAGAGGACATTTTCTCTTTTCTTTTTTTTTTTTCCAGCCAGTCACTCTCCACCAGGCTGTAACCAATTTCTCTTTATCAGATTGTTTCTGAAGACAAACATGAGAAGACCATGAGCAGGGTGAGTGCAGTCTTTGACTGTTTTTATGGCTGTGCTGAGACACCGAGCAGAGCTTAAATCCTAAATAGATGGGAACGTGTACCTGATAATCCTCTCTGCCACTTTCATCACCCCCTGGAGAGATTTCCATACAATTTCCATACCACACCAAGAGATTACTCATCAGGATGCTTTCGATGGTACCCCTGTAGAAGGTTGTGAGAACTGAAGGTGGTAGTTTTGCTCTCCTTAACCTTTTTAGAAGGTGTAGACACTGTTGTGCCTTCTTGACAATGTGATTAGTGTTTATTGACCAAGACAAGTCTTCAGTGATATGCACCCCCATGAACTTGGTGCTCTTCACCCTTTCCACTGTTTCTTCTGTGATTGTTCATAGGTTCATAGTTTGGTACTAGACTATCAGCCCTAGGGCCTGTACAAGCCTAGCCATAATAATTCCCTGGCTATTACTTCCCACAATATTTACTTCCCTGGACCCCTGTCTAGCAGGATGACTGACGTGATCCCTGGGGTAAATTTCCTATCTCCCATCCAGTCGTCAAGGTTCCTTTTAAAGAGGGCCAAGGAGCTGCTCTGCTTGACATGTATGGGCAGTCTATTCCAGAGTATGGGGAGTCTCTGGGTCAGGAACCTATCCCTCCAGCATGTTTTGTTCATTGTGATGACAAGGTTTAGGTCCCTGGACCGTCTGGCTCTGATGGATTGGGATTTCTTTAAGTGTAGCATGTCCAGCAGCTCTGGGTTTGACATGGCCTTGTATGTTAAGCAGAGATTGCTGGAGTTTTTTTAGTCGGTCAGCATAGGGCATCTGCTTTAGGCCTGTGATTCTTTTAGTGAGGTGTTTCTGCACCCTTTCCAGTTGTTTCAGATGTCTTGTGAGGTACATACCAAATGGGGCATTGTACTCTATGATGGGTCTAATGAGGGATGATTATAGTGGGACAATGACCTCCTTTTTTCGGTATGAAAAGCCCTTAGTGATGAAGTGTGCCATATAGAAGGATTTCCTGACTGTTGTGGCGATGTGGTTATCGAAGGTGAGACCACTGTCCACCTGTGTTCCTAAGTCTCTTATCACACTTTTGGTGTTTAGTGTACTGCTACCTATGTGGTAATTCATGGGTACATGTTTTTTTCCCAAAGGGGATAACTATACACTTCTTGGCATTGAGCCTGAACCCATGGCTCTGGCACCAAGCATCTGTTTCTGTAAGGCCCTTTTTTAGAATATCCACATCATTTGGGGATTCAGTAATGACTCCCAGTTTACAGTCATCTGTGAACTTTGTTAGCTAGAGTCCCTTAGTGTTGGCCTGTACTTCAGTGAAGTAGATGCCAAACGAGCGGTCCCAGGACTGAACCCTGAGGTACTCCACTTGTCACATGTCTGGAGCTGGATTTGGAGTTGGCTACTTTTACATTGTGGGTTCTGTCAGTAAGCCAGTTGGCAACCCTTTGAGTGACGTAGGGATTTATGCCCAGCTTAGTAAGTTTATTTATGATTCCAGAGTAGGGGATGGTTTTGAAGGCCTTGGCGAGGTCCAGATAGGCTGTGTGGACCACCTTACCCTCGTCCACTGGTCTGGGGATTGATTTGAAGAAGTCAGTCAAGTTCAGGAGACACAATCAGCCCTTCGCGAACCCAAACTGGGTGGGGTCCAGTGTTTGAAGGTTGCCGATGTTTTTGCTTATAAGTTCCATGATATGTTCCATGGCCTTGCAGATCAGGCTAGTCAGACTGATGGGACGGTAGTTCCCAGGATCCAAGGTGGATCCCCCCCCCCTTGTGGAGTGGGATAACTGCAGCTGTGCACCACTCAGTGGGCATGAAGCTTGAGGTGAGGCTATGATTATCCAAAAAAACAAACAGCTAACACCAACGTCAGACAGTAATAGATTTAATGTCAGCAAAGCTCTCAAGTATTAAGTACCCTTCCTCAGTGATTAATGAACTCCACCATAGAACATACCACTTATATACATACATCAATTAAAAGAGTATCACAGCCAGTAAAACAGTTAATCACAATGAGCCCTTAAAAAGACATACATCACAGATATAAAAAAATGCAAAAATAAAAATACATTATATTCCTAGAATTATGCAATAATATTTCTATACTTAATACTAACTATTTTTGCATATATTAAGCAACTTTTTGTTTTAGCTTTAAAACAGGTTTAATAGAAACCATCTGATTCAGCCCTGGCAAATGTTCAGCTTGTAAACATAAAATCTATTTTAATTCCGTATTTTCCGATTTTACATTCATATCGCCCCTCCTAAATGATTTTGTCATTATATCTATAACTCTAAACATAAAGTTATGACCTGTATTTTCAGAAACATGTTTGGCCAAATATTTTTTTAATATCTGTCTTCTTATCTCAGAGTTATGCTCAATAATTCTATCTTTTAGGTGTCTGGTGAACTTGCCTACATAAAAACAAGATCATCTTATACAGGTTGCCAAATATATGATGTTACTAGTATTACATGTAGCTGAACAATTAAATGTGTAAAATTTGTTACTATTAGGATTAATAAAAATATTATTAGTCTCAATAAATGCACAACCACAACAATTATGGCAGGCAAAAGTACAATATTTAACAATCTTACTTCTCTTATGTGGTTCCCTCAAATCTTTATAACACAATCTTTCTTTGAGATTACTACACCTCCTATAAGTAAACAATGGTTTATTTGAAATAACATTATATAATGCAGAAACTTCTAAGAATGCTTCAATTATTAGTTATAATCTGTTTAATGCCACTACTGCATCTACTAAATTTAGTAATGTAGCAAACATTTGTATATTTACTATCATCTCTATTATCATTGTGATTAATAGTATCCTCACCAAAAAATGTTAAGCATGAAGTTGCTCTATTCTGTAGGACATAGTTTTTAGCGTCCTCAAGTGTTTCATTTTCATAACCCCTATTCTTAAATGCAGTCAGGGTTTCATCTATCTGATTAATACATCCTGAGTCATCAGTATTCATCATGCTCATTCGCATGACTTGACTTTTAACTACCCCCTTATATACATGAGGGGGATGCATGCTAGTTCTGTGAAGATACTTATTTTTATTCACATTCTTCTTATAAACACTAGTATGCAATTCCAGGCCATCAAAATTGATATTAATATCTAAGAATTGTACAATATTCCTTGGATATTGCATAGAAAGTTGTAGAAAATTAGTGGTAGTATTGATATAATTTGCATATTTATTGAGTTCAACTTCATTTCCCTCCCATATGAAAAAAAATATCATCCACAAATCTCTTTAGAAATCGTATTTTACCTTGTTGATTACCAAGCTCCGAATGTACATATGTGCCCTCCCACTCACTTAATACTAATGCAGCATAGCTATTAGCAATGGGGGTGCCCATTGCTACCCCCATAACTTGATGGTAATATTTTTTATCGTATACAAAGATGTTACACTCCAAAACACTTTCCAAAAGTTGACATATTGTCTCTGTCTGCCCATGCCATGCTTATGACTATTTAGTAAGTCTCTAATAGCTGAAATACCATGCTCATTCGGAATCATGGTAAAATAGCTATGCGCCACTCAGTGGCCTGAGGTGAGGCTATGATTAAACATAACACTTAGGTGAGGTACCAGTTCATTTTGTAGTTCATGTAGTACACAGCCCAGGATGTCGTCTGGTCCCATGGATGCTGTATTCTTAGCTTTGGAGAGTGCATTTTTTACTTGTGTGGCCGTGATTACCAGAATATGGCAATCTTTTGGTATTGAGATGGGCCCTTTAGTGGGTGAGAGGAGGGGTGACATTGGCACTGAATCGATCTGCCAGGATATTGGCAGTGTCCTTGGGATCAGTATATTTAATGCCATTCTGTTGTTGCTCAGAGCAGATCTGAGCATTGCCATTTAGATTTTTGACATAGCTATAGAATGCCTAGTGGTTGTCTTTGGAATCTTTGGCAATTTTATTTTCGTAACTAGCTTTGGAGGATTTTATGAAGAATCTCACCTTTTTACTGAGGCTGGTAAGGGAATTTTTTGCATCCTCTTTTCTGCAAAAGTTTCCTCCTTCTGTTGTGTAGCTTGTTTATGACAGGGGACCACCAGATTGGCTTCCTTTTTTTGGAGGAGAGTGTCTTGGTTCTCTTTGCGATGGCACGATTCATGCACAAGTGGATGTACTCATACAGTGGTTTAGTGTAGGATTCGGCATTTGAACTTTCAGTTCCCATCTGCCTGGGTGTCATGAAGTTTGTCACTTCGGATTTGAGTAGCATGAAGTTGGCCTTGGAGAAGTTTTTTACAGATGTTTCCTTACTGGGGGGTGGGGGTGGGATGTGGATGTCAAAGCTGATTAGGTTATGGTCAGACCTAACCAACAAGGGGGTGACCACTGGTGTGGATTATCGATTTCCCAAGTTGGTAATGACCAGGTCTAGGATATTGGAGCCCTTGGTGGGGCTATGGATTAGTTGATCCAGGGCGTTGGAATTTATGAATTCCAAGAACCGTTGGGCAAAGGTGTTGGTACACAAGTAGTTTTCCCAGTTATTGGCAGAGTAGTTGCAATCGCCCAGTATTAGGGTGTTTGGTTGTATCTTAATATTTTCCAGTATGTTTAGAAAGGTGTAGTAAGAATCTTGGGGCATGGTGGGGGATCTGTAGCAAGCTACAATTTGGATTGCAGTCTTACCTAGTGTTAGATGCACCTGGAGAATTTCGGATGCATTGTGTTGGGCAACTAGCCTGGAGGTGTGAATATCCTTAGTGAATATGGACACTCCTCCACTTTTAGTGTTTTGGTCCTGGTTTGGTGGCCAAAAAGTGTGGTAAGAGTTGTAGTCTGGTATTGCAGGAATGCTCTCTGGAGCCTTCAACCAGGTATTAGTTACTGCACAGATATCAATGTTCTCCATTTTTAGGAGTGTCTCGAGAGAGAGTGCATTTTGAGGTTTAGACTTCTAGCATTGAGTAGCATTACATTCAGATTTTTGCATACTTGCACCTGTTACGGTGGTGGTTTTGTCCTTTGAGCCTTGCCTAAAAAAGGCACTATAGGGATGGCAAGAGCCTTAGACAGTAACCTGAATCCCAGGGGCAACAGGTGCAGATCATCTCTGGCAAAGCATTGTGGTTTGTCGATCATGTTGTCCCAGGCAGACAGATACTGGATCCCCTTTGAATGACACCAGAAGCTTAGCTAAATGTTGAAGTCAATCATTTTGTCCTTATACTGTGGTATCATTCTGGGCATAGGCAGGATGCTACTCAAGGCTAGGGTCATACCTGCCTGGGTCACATGATCCAAGAGTTCTTCCATGTCTCTTTTCATGTAGTCCAGGGAGGTACATCTCAAGTCATTTACTCCAATATGGACAATGACAGAGTCGTATTTGTACTTGTGGAGTGACTTGAGTGCATGCGTTATGTGGCGGATCCTGGCACCATCAGGCAGCTAACTGTAATTTTCTCATTGTTCTGCCTGGTGAGTGGGACATCAGTGTGCCTGACTATAGAGTCACCTATGACTAAAGTGTTGGGTACATTGTCTTGCCTTAGGGGCTGTTGTTGGGTGGCACACTGGTGTTGTGAGCAATGTGATACTTTGGTCATAATTGGTGTTTGTTTGCGTTTCAGCTTCGGAGGTCCATGTTGCTTGGGCAGGTTAATGTTAAGGGCCTCTGCATATGTGTGTTTAGTGTTGATATGTGTGGGTGTTGGTGGTGAGGGTTTTGAAGGGCTATGTGTTGCTTGAGGTGTAGTGCAGGTGTTAACTTTCTTGTTTTAATTGTCTAGCACGATCTTGGCTAGAGAGAGCTTTGCTTCCAGTTTGGCTATGTAAGTGCATCTCTCGCAGGTTGTAGTGTTGGCTGGCAGGAGGAGAGGGTTGTCTGTGTACATGAGGCAATTGCTGCATTGCCCCAGTATGCCTAGATTCACCAGGTGGACAGGAGAAATCACCTGAAACTGACCCTTGGATATACCTGGTTAGGTGCTTTTTTTCTTACCTTGGCAAGGTACTTCGCAATTATAGACTGTTTAGTACCTATGATTAATTTCTCCTTATTAACAAGGAGAGTTGAGTGCTTGTATCAGTTTAAGGCTTCCTAGTGCTTTCCAGCAGGTTTTAGAGCAAGTGCTAGTCACAGGGACTCCAACCAGAAAGAGTCAGGAATCAATGCACTCTGCTCCTACTCTCACCAGGATCAGAATATAAGCACAGATTCCAAGCTGTCACCTATAAAGCAGTTATTAAGCTCTCTAGTGATCAGCAGTCTCCAGGAAATAGTGTAATGGCACTCCTCTCACCAGGAGAAAACAGAATCACTAATCCCAAGATAACTACTGAGAGGCAGAATGTGGGCTCTCAAATAACTGGTTGTCTTGCAATTGATGCTTAAAGGTAATGTGAAAAAGATGGTTTATCCGAAACACTGCAGCGTCACTAGAGGAATTAGATGTGAAAGTAGGTAACTTAAGTTTTACCTGTCTAAAAAGTTAAGTTTTAGTGGAGAGTCACTATTTTAAAACTGCAAGATAGATTGAAATGGGGGTGGTCACTTTTGTATTCTAGTACTATGGAATACAGTAGGATGGTCAATAAATTTAAATAGTTGAAGGGGAGTGATTTCAGAAAATGATAATTTTGTGCTTACTCACACAAGCCAGTAAAAGCAGAGTGGAAATGAGATATATGGTCAAATTAACATAAGGGGCAGGCAACTAGAAAGACAGTGATGTTTAAGAACACAACAGTAACTGGGTGGGAAAAATATTTCTGCCTGACTCACAGGAGACAGAGCTGTGGTCTCTTATCAATTTGTAGTATGCAGTTAAAAGCAGAATACAAGTAAAACACAGTATACAAAATAGAAATTACACAAAAAAAGTATACAAGATAGAAAAAGGCAATAAAGTAATACAAAATACAACAAATAAAAATCAAACTAACCTTTCCCTCACAGCAAAGTGTAGCAGAGTCTGGGTGAGCCTTTCTAGTAAAGTAAAAATTGTGAGTGGAGAATGAACCTTGCGTCTCTTCCTGAAGTCTACTATTATTTCCTTTGTTTTATTCACATTGAGAGCCAGACTGTTGTCACACCAACCAGTCAGTTGGTTCACCTCCTCTCTGTAGGCTTTTTTGTCACCATTGCTAACGATTCCCACCACTGTAGTATCATCCATAAACTTAATAATTCGGTTTGTGATGCAGTCATGTGTCAGCATGGTGAACAGCAGGGGACTCAGGAAACATCCTTGAGGTACGTCAGTGTTCACTGTGATGCTCATCCAGGTTTTGTTGCCTACACATACCTTTTGTGGTCTGTCAGTAAGAAAGTCCAGAATCCAGTTGCATAAAGGAGTGCTAACACCTAGATGGACCAGATTCTCAATCAGATGTTGGGGGGATGGTGGTGTTTTTAAGCCAAGCTGAAGTCAATAAATAACATGCAGACATAGCAGTTTTTGTTCTTCAGGTGTGACAAGGATAAGTGTAGTGCCATTGAAATGGCATCTGCTGTAGAGCGGTTGGATCTATAAGCAAATTGGAGTGGGTCCAGTGTTGCAGGAAGACTTGATGTTAAGTAGTGTTTGAGCAGTCTCTCAAAGCACTTTCATTACAATGGAGGTGAGAGCTACTGGGCAATAGTCATTTGGGCCTGAGGGTGGAGACTTCTTGGGCAGTGGTATAACGGTTGTATTCTTGAAGCACTTGGGTACTGTGGCCTGATGCAGCGAGGTGTTGAATATGTCAGTGAGAATAGTATTTAATTGGTCAGCACAGTCCCTGAGCACCCACCCCAGAATATTGTCAGGGCCAGCTGCCTTTCTTGGCAGTGTGTAATGGGGATTGTAAATAGGTGCTGCTGTTCTTTTTCCCCCTTTCTTTGTCCCTTCTGTCTGTCTTCTTGTTCAGTTTTAAGAAATGTAGGCACTGCAGTTCAATAAAAAAGCCTCATTAATAGAGCATGACAAAGGGAAAAAAATAATATACTTTTTTCTCATTCTTGTATGGGGAATGACTGAATTAAGGAGCTTAGATTGATTTAGTAACACATTTTAAAAAGAATGTGGAATAATGTGAGACTTTTTTCAAGCAAATGAATGTATACTTAGTATCAATTCTGTATCTGGCCCTCATCTCTCCATGGAAACAATTTGATAAAGAGAAATTGACTGTCTGGTTCTCATGTTTCCATGGAGACGATCTGATGATGAGAAATTGGCTATCTTGTTCTCATGTCCCCATTGGGACAATCTGATAAAGAGAAATTGGTTACAACCTGGTGGAGTGTGATTGGCTGGGGGGAAAAATAAAAGAGAAACTGATTAGAAAATAAAGTTCTGTGAAAGTATTCAGGGGTATTCCCAGTTGTTTGATGGCTTTCAATAAAGCAAGAATCTTTGTAAGATGTGACATAGGCTCAAATGGATATGACAAGAAACAACTATATAAAAGTTCAACCTGCTAAACTTTGTATGCATGTAACACAAAAGCTGGACCTAGACATTTAACAAAAAATGTGTTATACATAAAAGGTGGGAATAATAACTTTTTAATACAATAATGCTTTATGTAATGTCTTTAAATGTTAGTGCTCACGTGGATAAATACAAAAAAAAAATACTAGTGAACTGTATTAAAATGTAGAGTGTAAATAGTTATGTTACAGGAGACACACTTGGAAAGAACTGAACATGTGAATTTGATAAAGAAATGCTTTCAGGATGGTTATTTGGTGGAATTTCAGAAAAAAATGAAAAGAGAGGTACTTATATATTAATTGCAAGACAAGCTCCAATAGTGATAGATGAGGGTAAAACGATAATAGTGGCAGATTTGTAATGCTAAGGAGCTACTGGCAAGGGAGGAGGATTATACAGGGATGTATTTTTACTCCACCTAAAACTGTTATAATGGAGGGTAAGAAAATTCTTTGAGAAATAATCAGCTTTCAGCAAGGAATAGTACTTATAGGTGGGGACTGGAATTTGATTTGCATAAGTGAAGTTGTGTCTGGGGGCCACAGAAGCAAAAGTGTAACAAAGGAGGGTAGATTTCTAAAGAAATTTATGAAAATATTTGGCATGGAAGATGTGAATTCAGTAATAGGAGTTTGGAGGGAATTTATTTAACATTTGTTAATCAAGAAAGTCCGACTTGGAATGAAGCCAGTTTTCAGCGGAGGCCTGGGGAGAAACATGCCAGATGCATGTCTTTGTGATGTGGGAGGAAACCGGAGCACCCGGAGGAAACACACATGAATGCAGGGAGGACATGCAGACTCAACACATAAGGCACCCCAGACGAGAATCAAACCGGAGAACCTCTTGCTGTGAGGCAACAATGCTACCCCTGCACCACTGCACCATCCAAATTTACATATTATTCCCCAAGATATAAAAATTGGGCTAGGCTAGACAGAATTTACATTTCACAGGAACAGGTCTTTTTATGCACCCAATAACTATTTCAGATCATGCACCAATAATAACTAAAATAAAAAGACAGGGTAATGAAATAAAAAATGAGACACTGGCACTTTCCTACATATCTGTTGCAAAGAGAAGAATTTAAAGAATGAGTAGTAGAGCTTATTCAGGAGCTATTCAAGAAGATATAAATGAATTCTGAAAATATAGCTAGGGAGTGGGATAAAATTAAGGTGGAGTTTAAAAATAGGGTGGAAATGGAAGGGAGCTATGGTTAAGAAATACAAAGAATGACTTAGAGGGACTGACAGATGTTAAAGTATTGCAGAATAGGAGGATTCTCACAGAACAAGAAGAGGATCAACTGCAGAATGGTAAGCAGAAAATAAGGGATTACCTCAATAATATACACGAGTTTAGAAAGATTTCTGTTAAGCAACTGTTTTTTGATAATAACACAAGAGCACAAAAAAGCACAATGACTCAAGCAACAGAAAGTAGAAAGGGCTGTCACCAAGCTTAGGGAGCCTATAACAAGGAAGGTAGCAAGAGATCCTATAGAGGTATTAGAAATATTTCAGAAATTCTATGAAACTGTGTATAAAGCAGAGAAATATGGAAATAAAGAAAAGGTACAAATGGAAATGTTTATGGAAGAATAAAATATGCCAAGGTTAGAAGTAGATGTGTCTTTTATTTAAATGGAGCAGCTATTATAACTTAGGGGAGGGTATGCTTATTCTCTATTGAAGTGTTGAAAATTTTCTGCTCTTTTATGTGGGTACTGGGAGTAGGATTGTGTATGTTAGTTGTATTCAATCTTTTACTTGTATGTGTTGTTTTACTTTCTTTTTGTAATTTCAAGAAGGAGCATGATGCATGAAATTTCATTTAGGCTAGATGTGTGTGGTCATAAATGACAGTAAAGTTTACTTTGAATTTTTGAATCTTTGAATCTTGGACTCTAGATGAGGCTCAATTACTAATGGTTATGATAGTAGGAGATGAGATAAAAATTGTGATGTATAACCAATCTACAGGAAACTCCTCAGAAACAGATGGTAGTTCTGTGGAAGTTTTGAAGCTAGGAGGGAAAAATTTGGAAGGTTTTGTTTAACAGAATGGTAAGAGGAGGAGAAGTAGCAGCATCCTGGAAGAAAGCGGTGGTAGCTGTAATACCTAAAGAGGGTAAAGATTCATCAACCACCTAAAGTACCTACAACTTACAACAGCCCACAAATTCATCTTTAAACCAGCAGAATGCCCCTCTCTTGTTAAATCTCTAACACCCTACACACCTACCCGTACCCTGAGATCCACAGGCCAAAATCTCATGCATGTACACAAACCCATCCACCCAACTGGTAAACTACTACTATCCCACACTATAGCCAAACTATGGAACAATCTCCCCACACCACTACGTAATATACCTAACCACAGCAATTTCAAATCCATGCTTCTCTCCCATCTCTCCTCCAAATGGGAATGTCCTTCACATGCTCCCACCTAAAACTCCCACACTACTAACTCCACACCTAAATCATCATTTCTTTGCCTACTTTAACTTATTTCAGAGATCTTGCTCAGAACACCTTTTCATAAATCTTTTGCATTCATGCCTCTGGCCTACCTTACTCATATTCTCAAACTTTCATTGTTTGTTTTTCTTATCCATTGTACCCATAATATTGTTTTCCTCTGTAATATTGTTAATTTGTCTCTATTCGTATGTATTTGTATGTCTGTTTGGGGCTTTTCCCCTCGGGTCTCCGCTGAAAAAGGGTAATTCTTACCCAGCTGGACCAACCCGGTTAACAAATGCAAATAAATAAATAAATATCAGATCCAGCTTCTTACAGGCCCATTTCAATATTAAATCACGATTATAAAGTGTTCATGTCTATAATGGCTAAAAGAATGGCAAAAGTAATGCCAAAATTGATAGATATGGATCAATGTGGTTTTGTGGAAGGGAGGTAAACATTTGACAACATTAAAAGAACAATGATGATCCAGAGGGAAGCAGAATGTAAGAAAATATTGTTGTTGATGGGTCTTGATGCAGAGAAAGCATTTGACAGAGTAAGCCGGGACTTTATGAGCAGAGTGATGGAAGCATTTGCATTTCCTGAAATAATTCTAAGGTTGATTAGTAGGATATATGATGGATCAGAGATGAAAATTAAAGTGGGTGGAGTCCTCTCTGAGAATTTCGACTTGAGCAGAGGAACGAAGCAGGGGTGTCCTATTTTCACTTTGTTATTTCCATTATATTTAGAACTTTTGGCAAAGAAAATATAGGACTCAAAAAATTCAAGGATATAATTAGTATAGTAGTCAAGAAAAGCTGGTTCTATTTGCAGTGATGATAATTTATACATGACAAAACCAGAAAGAGACATTACAGTGTTGTGGAACATTTTGAGACAGTTTCAAATCTTTTTGGGATACCAAATTAATGAGGACAAAACAAAGGCAATGGCAATAAATTATGTACCCACATATGAATTGGTTCAGTAATATCCATATTTATGGGGACATGATGAAGTTAAGTATTTGAGTATGGATTAAAAATGATTCTGGTGTGGCAGCTAATGATATGTGGGAGGAGACTAAAAAGATGATACAAAAACTGAGAAAATGGAAGCTTTGTCTTGTGGATATGGATAGTAAGATACAGGCAGTTAAAATGCTTTTAGTCCCATTAGTCTTATACTCAGGTCAGGCAAAGGGATGATGATGAAACGGGGGGGGGGTGCTCAGAAAACAAGGAGAGACTGGGATTTTGGATGTAGGCTTTTAAAGAGAATAACAAGAGTCGTACAGAATATTATATCTATAAGGTAGCAGAAAGTATCCTAAGAACTAAGCCAACAGAGAAATGGAGAAAGGAGATTCTGCCAATAGAGAGGACCACAATTAGGGATATAGACAATAGGCAAGAGGTGGCTGGAATTTATTGGAAAAAACTGGCAAAGAAACACAGGTTTTGGGAGCAAATAACTAGAGAGGGAAAGATGATAGAATGGGAAGATGCCAAGAATTTATTTGGACTGCAGGTCAGAGATTGCCTTCCCTGTCAAGGACTGATATCAGAGTATAGGCAAAGAAAAATAAATCAGGGGAGGGGTTCCTAAATGAAAGACCAGCACTGGTTGGATTTTTAGTAGAATCTAGCACTGAAGCTGCCATTAAAAAGGAATAATTAGTAGAGCATATAAAATGTTGCATGATAATTGTAAGAATCAGACAAGCTATCAAGGATTGGGAATAGAGATCGGATAAGCAATTCCCAACGAAACAATGGGAGGATATATTTATGTATTTCAATTATGCAACAAAATCTAGATGATTTAGGATTTTTGATTGGGGGTGTTTATACAGATATTTTATACTCCAAGTAGACTCCAGAGTATATTTCCTCAGGTAGGTAGACAGCAAATGTTGGAGGAGTGATGAGGAAGAAAGTGGTAATTGGGAACATATTTTCTGGGAGTGCGGTGAGTTGTCAGACTTTAAGGACTCCCTGTGGAATGCACTATTAGAAATGCTGGGTGGGCAGATTGGTGTGACAAGGCAGATGTTTTTTCTGAGCTATGATACAGAATTGGAATTGCCCAGACTTGGTAAGTCCTTGCTGTGTCTAAATATGGTGGCTGCCAAAAAAACAATTACTAGAAAATGCAAATAAAAATGTAAACCAACTATTGAAGAAGTCGTGAATATGGTAGCAGAGATAAAACAACTGGAATTGAAATCTTTAGAAAAGAGAAGGAGCAAACTACATAGGAAAATTTGGAATTGTGGGCACAATACATACAGGAGAGGAATGTGGTTTAAAAGAAGGCAGGACTTAAATGAGCTATGTAACATTTGACGTAAATGATTGGATAGATTGTAAGTGATGTATAATGTTTGCAACTGGGAGTGTCTCAGTATGGTTTGTGATGAAAAATGCTTGCAATTAGGATTGTATCAGTGTGGTTTGTTTTTATTTATGTAACCTACCTATCCTAACCTACAATCAGCTCTGCCTCTGTCATTCTATCTATTACCTCCCCAATAAGTGTCCTGCTCTCAAAAACCTAGTACAACATCACTCAGCCAAATGGCCTGTTAGATCATCAAGCAAACTACTACTAGAAGTCACCAACAGCTACAATAGCTTTGGAGATGCACTATATAGTAGTTCAGTGGGTAAAAAATGGAACTCTGTCCCTACTAGCATTCAAAACACATCATCCAAAGCCTCCTTTAAAGACCTCATCAGGCAACATCTCAAGCAAAGTTGGCAGTGCCATGATTGCTCCCCAGGCTAGTGAAAGCGGATAACATATGCATACTAAATCTAGAGCAATTTATAATAGTTTTTCAATCTTACTCACAAACACTGGCTAATCTACAATGTATGTACTGTACCTGTGTACTATGTATGTATTCTACCTACATTCCAAAGTTCAGCTGTACACCACAAATCTATTACTTACCTTTATTTTTAAAATTAATATCTTTTTTGATTGTTCTCTCCACTGTAACTGTTTGTGCCGCATGCCACTGTAAAACATGTCTCTTGTAATTTGTGTGTATACTGATTATGTCTAAATAACTAAATGAGTCTGTAATTTTTCTTTGTGGAGCTTTTCTCCCCGGGCCTCTGCTGAAAAAGGGCCTTTTCGGCTCAGTCAGACACCCCCGGTTAACAAATGTAAAATAAAAAATAAAATAAAATAAATAAAATAAATGTAAATGTATGATTGCCTATGTAGTGAGTGATGGTTTAATAAACATTTTTCTTGTTAAAAAAATGCAGGAATTAAATAATGTATGTAATGTTGCTTAGGTTATATGATGTATATAGCAGTATTATATGATGTATAATGTTTGTAAATGTGAACTTGTTAATGCAGTTTGATTAATTTTATATACATGCAAATTTGCCTATGCCACAACTGATAATTCAGTAAAGGTGTTTAAAAAAAAAAAGAACTCCTAAAGCAAAGGTGTGGCTGGTCCCCTGATAATCCTTCCCAAGAGGACTGGGTATTACTGGTGACGTTTGGCACTGGCCCCTCTACCTCCTGGGTGACTCCACCCACTGATGAGCTCAGTAATTTGGTCTTTCAACGGGTGTGGAAGGAGCCTGATACAATTGAGCCTAACTTTAAGAGACCAGATAGGATCCTGACACCACATAAGGATAGAAGATACTGGAGCAAGGGAGTACCAATTGATGCCATGTTCATAGCAGCGGCCACTAAGAAGGAACTAGTGGAACAAAGTTCCTCGGTCTGCCTCTTTAACATGGAGTTTAGGACATTGGACAGAATTGGGAAGCATGCCTCTGCTTCAGTAGCTTTTGCTGTTAGGCCACTGAAATACTTGGAATATTTTATGAGACTTCAGAGGGATTTGATTAAGAAACTTTCCAAATCCCTCACTGGGACCATATCCTTCAAGGCAGTGAGCACTATTTCCTCACAGTTGGCTACGCTTCAGTCCATTTCAAATTCATCCATGAGGCTTATTTCCTATGCAGCTGAAGGTACCTCATGGGTGGCAGATTCAGGAATTTCCATCAGAAGACATGCCTGGATGTATTTGTGTGACTTTGTGGAACCCTTCAAATCTTCCTTCGTCAATGCTTCTTTGACGCCAAAGTTAGACACACACTATCTAGGTGTGAACGGGAAGGAAACCCCCTGTCTGCTATGGTCAAACGTTGTTTGACCCCTCGACGGACCTTTTCTAGGAACCAACAAGGTGGACAGAAAATGTAATTCAAAAATTCCCAGGGTCCTTTTCAAGATCGACATGGAAACAGCTCCCCCACGGGCAGAAGGGTGAACTCTAATGGATGTCACTATCCCCACGGCAGATGTGGTGCACATAACAAAGGATCTAGGATACCATTTCTGACAGATCCTATCAGAGCTCTTGAAAGGAGGCCCAACTATCCATCTCTGGAGGCAGTCGGTGGTCATTTATCTCTGCACCAGAGAGCCTGGCTAGAAATTACAAAAGATTCATAGGTGCGGAGGATAATATCCAGAGGTCATATAGTACTATTTTTCCATCCACCCTACTAGTAGCAAACAAAATTCACTATGTTCCACTCAATCAGAGGGAATTAGCCACAATAGAAGTAAACAAGCTGCTAGAAAAAAAGAGTCATCCAATAGGTCCCCCCGCTTACCAAAAAGAGTCCAGAATGTATTCAAGATTCTTTTTGGTGTTAAAGAAAACAGGACTGGAAACCAATTTTGGATCTCAGCAAACTAAATAAATCAGTTCAATACACAAAGTTCCGGATGGTCATGGTTCAGTTCATTCTGGATTTTCTGCACAAGGACAGCTGCATGTGCTCTATAGATATTCAGGATGCGTACTGTCACATACAAATGAACAGAAGGTCCAGGAGATATCTACGCTTCTGGTTGAGAGCCAATCATTACCACTTCAGAGCTCTGCCCTGTGGTCTTACCAGACTCCCCAGTGTGTTTACCAGGTGTATGGCAGTAGTAGCAGCTCACTTGCGACTGCAGGCGTTCTGCGTGTTTCCATATTTGGATGACTGGCTCAAAACTGCTCCAACCAGGAATCATCTAATTTAAGCTTGAGAGTTTGTACTCCATTTATGTTCTCATCTGGGAATTTCTATCAATTACAATAAATGTCATCAGGAAACAACCCAGATATTGGAATTCATTGGTGCATTGTTCAATACAGTCACTCAAATAGCCTCTCTTCCTCTGTCCAGAGTTCAAACTATTCAGTTTCAACTCAAAACTCAAAAAAGATCATTAAAAGTTCTTCGCTTTCAGCTCGACTGATCCTCTAAGCTTTGGGACCCATGTCAGCAGCAATCATTCTGGTACCATTGGCAAGGTACCCTATGAGGATTTTTCACTGGACACTCACATCTCAGTGGTCCATTCTCCATTATCCAGTCAGGTCAGAATAATACAAGCTTGCAGAAATTACCTTCTATGTTGGATTCACTCCAGTCAAATAAAAGAAGGCCATCCCTTTGTTCTCCCCAAACCAAGGCTATAGTGACCATGGATGCCTCCCAGATTGGGGGGGAGGTCACTTCTTAGGAAAGATAGTCCAAGGCACATGGCCCTCCTTAGAGGCCAACATGCATATTAATGTGCAGGAAAAGAGTGCTGTCCTCCTAGTATTACAGACCTTCCAAGATATTCTCCCCAGCAGGACTATTGTGATCCAAATGGAAAATAAGTTGGTGGTCTGGTACATCAACAAATAATGGGGAGCCTAATCTTACCCCCTTTGTCGAGAAGTTATGAGAGTATGGCAGTGGGCAATCTCATCTAATCGTTTTTCTGATAGCCACACACATTTTGAGGAAGTTCAGCACGATTGCTGACAAGTTAAGCATGTCTATTGTAATGCGTCACGAGTGGTCTCTCAATATGAAGGTGGCAGAGAGAATTTTCCATTGATGGGGTCAACCATGCTGCGATCTCTTTGCATCTCCGCTCAACAAGAAGTGCAGCAGGTTTTTTGCCGTGATCGTCCCACTGGGGGAGTCACCGAGGGGCAGTCAACTTCACAACTGACCCTGCAGTCTCTTTTATGCCTATCCCCATTAGCCCTCATCCCCAAATTCCTTCAGAAAGCATCTTGATTGAAGAACACAGTTATCCTCATTACCCCTTACTTGCCTAATCAGATCTGGTTTCCCTACTTTTGTCAACCCTGTATTCTACAGCCAACACCAGCCCTACTGTCCTACCTGACAGACATGATTCATCCAGACATTTCAGGCCTTAAGTTGACCACCTGGTTTCTCCAGTTCCATTGATTGATAGGCAGCCCAGGATCTCCTCCCTGTCCGTCACTTTTTGTTATCATCCCACAAAGCTTCCACTAGTAAACTTTACAAAAATAAATGGAAAAGATGTGTTGTTTGGGCACATAAAAAGAATTTAGACCCCTTTTCATCACCAATTCCTAAGGTTCTTAACTTTTTAGCTACATTTTTCAATGAAGGTGGTAGCTCCTCCACTGTAAGAGTACAATTAGCTGACATTTCTAATTTTGATATTAGGGTAAATAATTCAACTTTAGCATTCTCCAAACTTTGCAAAGCTTTTCTCAGAGGAACTTTCCTGTTTAGACTTCCATTAAATGATCCTGCTCCTCCTTGGGATTCTAACATTGTTTTACAACCTTTAACCCAACCCCCTTTTGAACCATCAGCTAAGTGTGAACTAAAATGTTTGACCTGGAAAACTGTCTTTTTGGTTGCTACTACTTCTGCCAGAAGATTATCAGAATTACAGGCCCTGTCATCTAAACCTTCTTATTTGATTTTTCATAAGGCTAGCGAATCTTTACGGACCAGTCCTTCCTTTCAACCTAAGGTGGTGTCAGAATCCAATATTAATCAGGTTATCAACCTTCAGGTCTTATTTCCAAATTTCTTAAATAATGGAGAATGTATGTTACACCTACTGGATGTTCCCAAACAGTTGTTTTTATCTTTACAGAACCACAAAATTGAGGAAATCAGAACAATTATTTGTTTTCTTTTCGGAATCAAAATTAGGCAAACCAGATTCTAAAGTTACTTTAGCCAAATGGTTGACGGACTATATTACTTTTGTATACAAAAAAAGTGTATTTGTCTTTACCAAAACCACCAAAAGGCCATTCCACTAGATCAATGGTAACTTCTTCAGCCTTTTTTTTCTAGAACTTCCTTGGATGATATTTGTGCAGCTGCAGCCTGAGCTAATATTCATATCTTTATTGCTGATTACAAATTGGATCTGGTCTCTAGGAAAAGAGCAGCCTTTAGCTCCACTGTGCTCAAGATTATCCTTCCTTAGAGTCCCCCTGGGATTTAGGTAGCTGGGGACTCTGTCCCAACAGCTGAGGAATGAATGAAAATGACAACATCAGATAGAAAAGTTATGTACTCAGCATAATGTTCCATCTGTGTTATCCGTTTTCATTCTTCCTCAACTTTCGTTCCACCAACCCCACCCCCCCCTCGTTTGACTCTTGAATTGATCAAAAGATGCTGAAGGAACTACTGTTCCTTTGTTTGAGTCTCAGATTTTGTTATACTATCATTTCTTATTGCTTTGTAGGTATAAGGGGTTGCAAATAAGATGTGAGGTATGTTAGGTGACTAGGGCATTATGTGTAAAGGGAGGAGCTCGAGAGTTTCAATGTTCCACGAGCTGGAAGAAGTGGCCAAGTCAGATCCGAGGATTGGATCCAAACCCAACAGTTGAGGAGGAACGAAAATGGACAACACAGATGGAACATTATGGTGAGTACTTAACTTTTTTTTTTTTTTTTGGTGAGAACTCATTCTTTTAGTCCCGTGTTACAGTACAGAACACTATTAATTGTTAAATAACTCATCTGTTTGAATCCCCTGAAATCATGTGACTACACATGAGTATATTATCTCATTACAACAGGTATACATTAAATAGATGATGTCAAAAATAAGCGCATCATCCTGATTAATTAAAAAGATGTCAAAAGGGAAAATGACTGAGATCAGTTAATCCATTGTAGATTGTGGCAACCTATTCCTGTTCATTCGAAAAGATGGCAAAAGGCAAAATGACCAAGATCAGTAAACCCAGTGCAGATACTGTGGCACCCAACTTAATGGCTTTTCCTCAGTACAAAAATAAAACCTCCTCTTTAAGGGCTTATCTTCAGATATCTTTTTTTTTACCAGTACCAACATTTGGTTTGATTGACATCAGTGGAAGAATCTATTCCATCCATAGAATAGGGTTCTGTGGACCAAACTCAAGGTTTTTCTGGCTGCCATTTTTGGTGTCTCCCTGTCAAAAACAAAAAATAAGAATTTTTCATTTTTTAATTAGTCATATGGCTGCAGTGTTCAAAACTTGTATTATATTAGTTTTCATCTTTCTTCCAGGTTCAACTACTTGCATATGTATTGGTCTGAATCGTGCTTTTCAGGCATCTGATGGTTCCTGTATTTGTAAAATGGGTTATGTTTACTACAGTGAAGCCAACCAGAAAAGCAGCAGCAGCAACAGTGACATGGACTGCCAACTGGAGGTAAGTGGGAAACAGACTCAGCCGTTATACCGATCACTGTATCAGTATGAGCAGAATAAACTAGAATGTGTATGTGTAGCAAGTATCTGAAGTCTGGTATTGCAGGCATGCATGATTTCACCTTAGGCTGCTTTCAAAAGTTTTTCAATGATTTTTTTTTTTTTATCTGATTTTTTTCTTATTACAAAATATTATTAGCAAGTAGCTGTGGATACAAATGCAGGGAAAATCAGTAAATGGTGCATATCACTGTAGAAAAGATTATATTTTTGGGATCATGTAAAATGTTAATCACATTATTCACTGTTGCAGTAGCCTTAGCTATATGGGTTATATCTTGCATAGGATATAACAGCTGGCCAGCTTCCAAAGCTTCAGGGCACCTTTCACATACTCAAACCATCAGTCAGCTCGAGCTGAACTGACTGAAAAGACAGGTTTGGGCACCAAGCCCTTCAGAGGTTTCCTGCCACCAAAGAGTGTGGTGTTCTGAGTCTTTTGAGGGTCATCGGTTGGCTTGTGTTGTTCTTTGCTGGACAGATAAGTTCCCATAGGGAAAAAAACTTCCAGGTTAGTTAATATTTTCCTGGTCAGGAAAGATGTTTTTAACATAGGAGTTTGTGCTTTAATGGACTGTCATGAGACTGTATTGTACTTTTAAAGAGGAGCACACTTTTTTCCTGTCAGTTTAAAACTTGTTTAAATTAATTTAAAATTTTTTTTCCTGTGGAGAAATTGTGTTTGTTATGCTTTTTGCATTGGCAAAGTAATTTAAAGTCTTTTTTACTTTGTTTTTTTTTTTATCTGAAAAAAGTGACTTTTAAAGACACTTCATTTTCAGTGGTTTGTTATCGTAAGGAAAGCGGCACTATTTTTGACTTGACCATGGAACAGACTAACAAACTACCAGTCCCATGGTTGTTCCTTCTCTCAACCACAAAAAATAAATAAATAAATAAATAAATAAATAAATGATTAAAACCTTAAGCAGACAGCATCTGCCACCACAGCACTTTGCCTTATCTGCAGGTGGGTGAGTCTGCTGTGTGCATTGTAACGTCCTCCAATATACCCCCCACTGTAGTGCAATCCTGAAGTTGGTATATTTAGTTGAGGAGGTGATGTTGGGGGCGCACCCCCCCCCATTGGGGAATGTGGTGGATGTAGCCACCACCTAGGTGGGTTTTACTTCACTCGGTGTGAGTTTTGTTTGCATTTAGCCAAGTGTTTACTTACCGTAGTAAACACCTGACATTCGAGGTTCTGCGGTTTCGTGATTGTGGTTTTCGGATTGTGACAGTCAATCTTCTGGGCATCGGGTTTTAGAAGTAGACCCATTTCTTAAGGTTTTTTTTGTTTCTGGATCGCATTATCAGTTCTCTGTCTTACACTTTGGACTATCCATTGCACCATGAGTGTTCAAAAAGTGTTTAGCTACAGTTATAGCTTACTGCAGACTACAGGGTATCAACATTTTTCAATATTTAGAAGATTTGCTTAACTTTGCAGAGTATTTTTCAAAGTGCCAGGAATTTCAAGCTTGGGTGACAGATTTCTCACAGAAGCTGGGATTCCAAGAGAATATTCAAAAGTTTTTTTTTTTTTACTCTTTCACACAGGATTGTGTTCCTGAGTTGTCAGCTAGATACCCCATTTCAAAGAGCTTTTCTTCACAGAAAAAAAAATAGATTTATATCAACATCTATTTCTAAGGTTTTCCTCTCAGACTTTGGTCACTGTGAGGGAGTACCTCAGGATTCTGGATTTCATGGCATCTATGATTCTCACAATACCGCTGGCAAGACTTCACATGAGAAAAATACAACGGTAAGTGGTCTGTTTCGTCCCAGCACCAACATCCTTTGTATTTTGAAATTCTAGTGCTGTGGTTTGTCAGAAGAGAATGTCTTGGTGGAGACAGCAAATATCCCTAAATCTGGGTCTCCCTTTCTCCCTCCATGTTCCAAAACAGCCAGTCAGTCAACACAGACACCTCGGACTTTGCTTGTGGAGCAGTTTAAAGAGAGAGATAAAAGTGCAAGGGATGTGAGGGCAAACCACTTAGGTCCTTAATTATGAATGATCTTCTGTATCTCATTTCTCCCTCTCCACTTTCCAAAAAAAAAAAACAATTTCTAAACTTGTTTTCTTCCTTTCCTGTAACTAGTCTAGTCCAGATACAGATTTGCTGTAACCAGGACTGTTTGTAATCTTCTGAGCCCCCAAAGCATTTATGTGTTGGAGGGAAGCCTTCTAGCTTATCAGTGGGAGTGGTAAACACTAGCTAGCCTATCTACTACAAGAGTGGTTTCTGGCCCAAAAATTGTAGTTTATTGGCCATTTGGGCAGTTTTTCCATCACTTTCAACTTTCTGATTTAAAAGCCTGCGTTTGCTTGCTTGTTTCCCACCTTTTCTGTAACTAGTCTAGTCCAGATACAGATTTGCTGTATCCAGGACTGTTTGTAAGCTTCTGAGCCCTCAAAGCCTTTCTGTGTTGGAGGGAAGCCTTCTAGCTTATCAGTGGGAGTGGTAAGTACTAGGTAGCCTATCTACCACAAGAGTGGTTTCTGTCCCAGAAATTGTAGTTTATTGGCCGTTTGGGCAGTTTTTCCATCTCTTTCAACCTTCTGGTTTAAAAGCCCACGTTTGCGCTTGTTTCCCACCTTTCTTCTAACTAGTCTAGTCCATATACAGATTTGCTGTATCCAGGCCTGCTTATAAGCTTCTGAACCACCCCCCCCCAAGCCTTTCTGTGTTGGAGGGAAGCCTTCTAGCTTATCAGTGAGAGTGGTAAGCACTAGCTAGCCTATCTACTACAAGAGTGGTTTCTGGCCCAGAAATTGTAGTTTATTGACCATTTGGGCAGTTTTTCCATCTCTTCCAACTATCTGGTTTAAAAGCCTGTATTTGCGCTTTTTTCCAACCTTTTCTGTAACTAGTCTAGTCCAGATACAGATTTGCTGTATCGAGGACTGTTTGTAAGCTTCTGAGCCCCCCAAGCCTTTCTGGTTTGGAGGGAAGCATTCTAGCTTATCAGTGGGAGTGATAAGCACTAGGTAGCCTATCTATCACAAGATCTAGGTACAGATTCTTAGTTTTAGAACTTGAATTTGCTTACTCATGCTCAGCACTTATTCAGAACTTGTTGTTAGCACTGAATAAGCTACAAATTACTACAGCACTCAACCTTCCACTTTACCTAGAGGAAAACAGTTTTTGTACTTACTTTCCTCACTTGCTTAGACAAAAACAGCTCTTGTACCCATTTTCCTCACTTGTCTAAAGGAAAATAGTTTTTTATTCAGGCATGTCCAACGGTCAGCTCCCAGTGTCCTCTCCTGTCTATCTGATGAATCTGGGCATCTTGGGGCAATGTAGAAATTACCTCATGTACACAGACAGCCCTCTCCTTCTACCACCCAACACCACAACCTGTGAGAGATGCACTTATATAGCCAAACTGGAGGTAAAGATCTCTCCAACCAAGACTGAACTTGACAGTCAAGAGGAGGAGGTAAACACTTGCACCACACCACATTCATCAAATAGTCCCACTAAACCTACAACACCAAAATCCACACATAGAAACACAAAAACATTCACTGAGGCTCTCAATAAAAATATGCTCAAGCAACAGAGACCTCCAAAGCAGAAACGCAAGCAACCTCCACCCCCCCAACACAACCCAAATGATACATAGCCCACAGACTCACTGTACCACTCAACCACAGCCCATAAGGCAAAACAACATACCCAACACACTAGTCATAGGTGACTCTATAGTCAGGCACACTGATGTCCCACTCACCAGACTAAACAAGGAGAAGGTTACTGTCAACTGCCTGTTGGGTGCCAGGATCCACCACATAACCCACGCACTCAGGTCACTCCACATGTACAACTATGACTCTGCCATTGTCCATGTTGGTGTGAATGACCTGAGATGTACCTCCCTGGACTACATGAAAAGAGACATGGAAGAGCTCACCAATCTTGTAGCCCAGGCAGGTATGACCCTAGCCCTGAGTAGCATCCTGCTATCGCCCAGAATGATACCGCAGTACAAGGATAAAATGACTGACCTCAACAATTGCCTAAGTTTCTGGTGTCATTCTAAGGGGATCCCGTATCTGTCTGCCTGGGACAACATGGTCGACAGACCACGATGCTTTGCCAGAGATGGCCCGCACCTGTCACCCCTGGAATTCCGGATACTGGCTAAGGCTCTTGCTGCCCCCTATAGTGCCTTTTTTAGGCAAGATTCAAATGACAAATTCACCACCGTAACAGGAACAGGCAAGCAAAAACTGAGGGTGATGCTACTCAATGCTAGAAGTCTAAATCTCAAAATGTACTCACTCGAGGCACTCCTTAAAATGGAGAACATCGATATCTGTGCAGTGACTGAGACCTGGTTCAAGGCTCCAGAGAGCACCCCTGCATTACCAGTTGATTGCAAACTGGAGCCTTAATAGAATCACCTAATGATGTAGACATTCTACAAAAGGGCCTCACAGAGACAGATGCCTGGTGTCAGAGCCATGGCCTCAAGCTCAATGCCAAAAAGTGCATTGTCATCCCCTTTGATAAAAACTCTGTACCCATGAACTACCACATAGGTGGCAGTCTACTTAACGCAGAATGTGTGATAAGAGACCTTGGGACCCAGGTGGACAGTCGTCGCTCCTTTGACAATCACATTGCCACAGTAGTCAGGAAATCCTTCTACGTGGCACACCTCATCACAAAAGGGTTCTCATCTAGGAAAAAAGAGGTCATTGTTCCCCTCTGCTCGACACTCATTAGACCCATTATAGAGTACAACGCCCCTTTTGGAATGTACCTCACAAGACATCTGCAGCAGCTGGAACGGCCATAGAAGTACCTCACAAAAAGGATTACTGGCCTCAAACAGATGCCTTACACTGACCGTCTCAAAAAACTCTAGCTTTACTCAGTAGCTTATCGCCTTCTCCGGGGTGATCTCTGCCTAACATATAAAGCTATGTCAATCCCAGAGCTGTACTACATGCTACACCTAAAGAAATCCCAATCACTCTGAGCTACACGCTCTAGGGACCTAAACCTTGTCACCACAATAAACAGGATATGCTGGAGGGATAGATTCCTGTCCCAGAGACTTCCTATACTCTGGAACAAGCTACCCATCTGTGTCAAGCAAAGTTCCTCATTAGCACTCTTCAAGAAAAATCTTGATAAGTGGATGGGAAATAGGAAATACACCCCGGGGATCACTTCTGTGGGTCTGCTCGACAGGGGCACAGGAAAATAATTTTCTTGGGTGGCATAAGCCAGGGAACCTTGTTGGATAGGCTTACTTAGGCCCTTGGGCCGATAGCCTAGTACCTATCTATGAACCTATAAGCCACAGACACAAGCACATAAATAAAAAAGAGATGTTTGCCCTACCCCTTTTGCAGACTAGTCATGTTAGCTTGGGATATAGCTTCACAGCATATTTTCACTTTACAGGTATCTTACATTCTGTATGAGCAAAATTGTGTGGCAGACAATGGTAGCAGGACAAGGGAAGACCCTTCTGAAAGGAAACTAGATTAGGGGTCTTCCAAGATTTGATCCATCTGTGGGGAGTTCCTCAAGCAGAAACTCTTTGCCTCCTGTCTGAACAATCACCTGGCAAGACACTGCTCCAGGACTCCATGAAAGAAGGCCTGGAAGACAGATGCCTTTTCTTTTCCTTGGATAGGAATGTTTCTGTATGCTTTGCCAACCTTGAAGAAATCCCCCAAGATTATTGTTGTAACTCACTTCTGGCCCAAGCAGCAGTGGTTCTCCCTTCTTTTGGAAATGGCCAGGGGCAGTTACCATAAACTTCCTCACAGAATGGATCTACTCACACAAAATCAGAGGTATTTGATACACACCGACCCCAATCAACTTCGGTTGACTGCCTGGATATTAGAGTCTTAATTCCCTTTAGACATCTGTTTTCTCTACATGTGCATCTGTTACTAATGGGGCAAGAAAGCTTGCTACTAAAAATCATATATTAGCAAATGTAAAAGGTTTTCTAGTTGGTGCCAACAATATAACCAGCACCCATTCACAGCTAGTTGTTCTCTGGTTTTCCAATATTTGTGTGAGTTACTATACTATGACCTTTCTTACTCCTCTTTCAAGATACATTTATCAGCCATTTCAGCATATCTGCCCATGGATCCTTGTCTTTCAATGTATTCTCATGTCAAAAGGTTTTTGAAAGGAGTTTTGCATAAGATGTCTCGATGAAAACTGGTGACCTGTCCTTGGGATCTGAATTTTGCATTAGGGAACCTAACACTAAGCATATGAGATTTGGTAGACATAAACTGAAAGGTGAAAATTTAATACAACACACAGTGACAGAAACTGTAGACTTATTTAAGGACCTGGGTATGTGGGTAGATCCAGCTATGAGTTTGTCTAATCATATCAACCAATTGGTTAATGATAGTTATAGAAGTATAGGTTGTATACAAAGATTTATAAAGTCTAGGAAATCAGAAATGATGAAGTCATTGTTTGTTAGTTACATTAGACCCAAACTTGAGTATGGAATAACAGTATGGGAACTGTATAAGAAAACAAGCATGAGTAAACTGGAAAGAGTACAGAGAAAATATACCAAGGGCATCCATGGATGTGGAAATTTAGGTTATTATGAAAGACTAAAATATCTGAACTTGTACAGTGTCTCTTACAGATATCTAAGAGGAGATCTTATTCAGGTATACAGGGCATTTAGAGACATCTACCTCTGGGAATGTTTGGGGTTATCAAAAAGTACTAGAGAGTCATCAGACAAACTATGTAGAAGATTCTATTGGAATGAGAAGTGAACTAATTGGTTCTCCAACCGAGTAGCTGATGCATGGAACAGACTACCAAAATTACATTAAAGCAAGTACTAGTTTAGATATAAGATTTAAGAATAGCCTGGACACTTATGGAAATAAGTGATCTGATGTTGTCAATCTTCATTCATTCTTGACAGATGGGGTCCAGTTCTGACCTCTCGGAACCAACTCAGCCATTATATAGCTCGCGCCAGCCAAAAACTCTCGAGCTAAGGCTCTACCCACAATGCCCTTTTCCCCATTACCTCAGATCTCATTTGCCACTCTGAAAATTAGACACGTCAGCCGATACTCTCAGCTAAGTGCCTTTAATTATTGTTTTTCTAGCGGTTTTTGCTAAAAAATCTAACTATATTACTACTTTGATACCCTTCTCTAAGTTCTTTCAGTTTTATTCTACTCACCCCCTTTTTACCTAAAGGTATTTCTCATTACCATCATAGCTAACTTGCATTCCTCCCCTTTCTCTTTTTACCTTTGGTAATCTTTGGATACCATCATTGGTACTTTTCTTTCCCTCTCCTTATCTTTTAGGTAATTCTCATATACCATTGTTGGTAGAGCTTTCTTTAAAAAAAAAAAAAAAATATATATATATATATATATATATATATATATATGGGTCTACCTCGACCCATCGAAATTACATTTCACTGAAACGTAAACAGGCCAACTCCTTTTCGCAAAAGTGCATTTTCACGATAATGCACTTTTGCAAAAAGGCAACTAAGCGATCAGCAGCGAGGGCTGTTGCTTAGATCGAGGCACATCGGGGATAAGGGAATATTCCCTATTCCCCACTGTAGTCCGATCTGGGAGTGAGAATATAATAGTAGTGAGGATGTGGGGTGCACAGCCTCCCACATGGGGGGGTGCAGGGGCTTGCCCCTCTGCATAAACATGGTTCATGTTTTTTTTCCAGTTTATTTGTATTTCGCGAAAGTGCATTTTTGTGAATATGCACTTTCGCGAAAGAGTTTGTCTGTTTAAAAGTAATTTTGATGGGTCGAGGTAGACCTATATATATATATATATATATATATATATATAAACATTTTTCTTTCATTTCCTCATACTATTTGTTCATGTGTGTGAGTATGACTATAAATGGTGGAAAAACAGAAAGGGACATCCGGATTCAAACTGTGTCAGGACTGTGGCAGAGACATGCCAAATTCTGATGGGCATCTTTGTTGCGTATACGATTTGGGTGCGCCCCATCTAGACATCACATGTAAGATTTCTCAGGGTTTCAGTGCCCATACACTGTTAGAGAGACGAAATATGTTTATTTTGAAAAGCTTGTTAAAATTTTCCCTCAAAGAAGCCCTCTCTAAGCCTGAGACATCTAAATCATCAAAACCAGATCCAAAAAAGAGAAGCCATTCTATGCCGACCTCACCACTGGCACATGATTTAAAATCACACAAGTTGCCAGTTCCATGTCTGTCTTCAGAACTAAGGGCAAAAGTACTTAAATTGACTGAAAAAGTACCTTTGGCACCGACAATTGTTCGGTCTCCATCTGTACCGACGTTTACTACACTGATACTGACTACTTCGGCATCGATGACCTCTTCGGCACCAACAATATCTTCTGCACCAGCTTCACTCACCTCTCATTTTTGTTCCGGCTTCCCCCTCTTTAAAGCAACCGATGGTGCTGGAAGTTGAGACATTTATACCTCCCAGGAATAAGTATTCCCCTTCTGTGAACCCATTATTCGTTCATCTCCCCAGCCCTTCATTGATAGGCCAAAGTCTCCTTCGGGAATGTCTATCCGTTCTTCCAGAAGTTTGTCTGAAGTGGACGTAGTTAGATTGGTGGACCAGCTTTTGGCGGCCACAGGTCTCCCTGCACCTATGCAGACCTCTCTCCTAATGGAGAGATGAAAAGTCAGCAAGCAAAGGAGAGTAGTAGTGTCGAAATTGAATTCATCCTCAAGTCTTGGTGAGTACCTTAGCGAAGTGGACCCTGTTCGTGAGGTGGACCCTGTTTTTCACAAAAATCTCACCAAGGCAATACTGATATATAGACTGTAATTTATATAGCATATATCATGGACAGAAGTAAGTCAAAAACAAAAAAAGATAGCTGGGTGCACAAGACCCAGGATAAAAAAGTGCCCAATCCTGGTAGGTGCACTGGTGCCAGGACTGGAAAAAATGACAGTGTTGAATCCTCAAAATACAGAAACATTCCTACAATGGGGCCAGGCCCAGGGGGAGGATGACCCCCTGTTGTAGAAGAAAGTAGCAGCCCACAAAAATCATAAAAATTGCTTGGCCAAAGAAGAGCCATAAAGACAATAGAGTGGACTATTGAGGATAAGAAAGAAAGTATGTATTGTTACTATTATGTAAAAAGCCCAGAATTTCCAGATACAAGATATTCAAAACAATTAAGACAGAAGTTAGAGGAAAGAAAAATACTTTTGCAAGAAAAACGGTCAGAAACTTCAAATAAAAATTTGCATTAATTAATACAGCAGATGTTTGTAAAACAGTATACGGATCGAGAAACTTTGATCTGTTTGGAAAGAGAAGCGTCTGAGGAAGTGCGAAAAAATAAACAACAAAACTTAGAGATATTTGAAAAATATTAAAAAGAAACATGGACATGGGAAAGAAAGAGAGATTTGATGTGGTGCAATATTTATGCAAAGGAGAAAGCCAAGTTAACTAATATAGAGAAGGCAGTCTCAAAGATATTCAAAGAGAAATACAGGCAAAGGCCACCAGATATGGAAAATTTCACAATAAAAAAATTAATATCACAAAGATGTAATGTGGAAAAGAAGATTAGTAAATCAGAAGTTAAAGCAATAGAAGTTGAAGTTATAGAGTGCCTGCAAAGTTAAGGTTTTAACGTAGAAGGTCTAAAACAGACTACATCACAGCATGGTGGAGTGAGTCCCCAGAATAAGGAAAAGCAAGAAAATCAGGAGATGTGAAGAAGAAATATGGACATGGGAAAGGAAAAGCGATTTAATATGGTGCAATATTTTATGCAAACGAGAAAGCAAAACTAATCAATACAAAAAGAGAGCACCAAAGATATTTGAAGAGAAATACAGGCAAAGGAATCCAGATATGGAAAACTTTGCAATACAAAAAATAAGAAGACTAAGAAGAAAAGTAGATAAGTAATGGAGAAGTCAAAGAAATAGAAATTGAGGTTCTAGAGCAGTTGCAAAGAGAAGGTTTCGGTGAAGAAAATCGAATGCAGAAAGCACCACAACAGGATAGAACAATGGATGTTAAGTTGTCAATCTCGCCTTCATTCTTGCTTGATGGGTTTGGAGCCGATCCTCGGCTCCGACTCGGCACTTGCTAAGCTCGAGAGTCACTTTTACCAGCTCGAGGCAGCCCCATATCCCATGGTGCAAGGCGGTAAGTACCCAGATCTTGTTTGCCGCTTCGCTGATGAGGTCCTCCTTTTACCAGCTCCTGGTAAGTGTTTATTATTACTAAGCTTTTAGCCCCCAATCAGAAAAATTTTCTATTTTCTTAAAATTCTATCTTTTATAGATTATTGTGAGGCTTTTTCTGACTAACTTTATTTTTCCTTCTTTACTTTTTTAGTCAGGCCTTAATTCCCTCCCACCCCCCCCCCCTGTCAGGGTGTGTGTGTGAGAGTTTTTACTTCTCAATACTTTAACTTTAGTTTGTCTGGTTCGGGACTGTGTGTGTAGTGTTTGGAAAGCACTATGTCTAAAGAACAGAGGGTCTCAGGCTTCAAGAAGTGTGACTCGTGCTGTCAGAAGATGTCTCTGACAGACGGTCACACTTCTTGTATATACTGCCTGGGACCTCTCCACCTGCAGGACTCCTGTGCAATTTGTCACTCTTTTAGCCAGAGAGTCCTGCAGGAAAGGAGAAACAAACTTATTTTAAGAGGACTTCTTAAACCGGAGGGCTCCCCGGCAAAATCGGCTCTGGGTAAGCCCTCTAAGACTACCAAGGCCCAGGCTTCTGTACCTAAGCCTTCGGCCTTGGCTCCGACTCCTTCGGAGTCGAGATCGGCTCCGGCTGGAGCCGATCTTAGCTTGGAGAAATCATCGGCACCGATGGCTATCGGTGCCGATACTGTGAAGGTCACTTTGGTGTCGGCTCCGACTGGCTCCAACATCCATGTGGCTCGGGCTTCGGTGTCAGCACCAACCGGCTCCGACACCATGATTTCTTTGCCTGTATCGGCTCCTGCCGGAGCCGATACATCTATACCTACACTCGGAGCCGAAAAGTTATCGGCTCCGACTGGATCCATGGTTTCATCGGCTCCGATGGTTCCTTCGAGGAAGAGGTCCAGATCTCCCTCTTTGGAACCGATACTGTCGGCTCCGACCTCACCTCTTCTTTCGGAGCAGAGCCATCGGAGCCGATCGTCTAGGTCTTCCAGGTTGTCAGACCATGATTTAGAGAGGGTGGTAAGCAGATTATTAAAATCACAGGCACTAGCCCAAATGCTTCATAGTCCGTTTCAACAGACGACTATTAGTCCACATCCTCTTCAAGTTCCTCCTTCGACTCTACCCCAGAGTTTGGAGCTGGAGTCTACGGGAATAGTTTCTGCTATGGCTGAGGGCCAGATACTCCCCCCTTCTGCGCCTTCAGCATCTACTCTTATCTCCTCCTCGAGACCTTCCTTGGAGGGATTCGGTGGCCGGGCTTCCCTGGTCTGCTCCGAGGGGGTGAGTGGCATCGGACCCTTGTCCGACCCCGCTCTTCCCCTTGGAGCTTCGGCCTTGGTGAGCTCGGCTCCGACATCTGCCTCGGAGCCTTCCCTTTCGGTGGGTCCGGGAGTCCCAGTTTCTTCGGAACGGGTTCTCTTGGATCTCCCTGGGAGGGGAGCCTTCGAGGTGATGAGGAGTGTGCTGGCCCCTGGGCTCAGTCAGCAGTCTATTCCTTTAGCTCCTCCCTCTACGGTGCCTGTTGATATCTCTTCCCGCTCTCTTGCTCCCGGACCGAGAGATCCACTGCCTCAGGTTTCCCCACTGGGAGGAACCCCCTCTTCCGAGGATTCTCCTGATCCGTCAGGAGATCCTCCGCGCAAGAGGACTTGTAAGAGGAAGCACCTGGACTCCCCTGAGTCTATTACTTCGGATACTGACTTAGATGAGTCGGAGGGATCCCCAAGATCCCCCTCTGAGGATGTCTCCTTTTCAGACATCCTAGAACTCCTGAAACAGAGGGGAAACTGGCCCTCCATTAATCCCTCCGATGATGAGATGGTATACCTAGAGGCGTTTGGTTCTCGACTCTCCACCTCCTGGGTGTCTCCGCCTTTTGACCCCCTCATGCAGGTAATTGCTCGAAAGGCTTGGGCTTCTCCTGATTCCGTAGAGCCAGTTCCCAGGAGGCCTTCTAAATTTATTACAGCCCCTTCTGAACAGCAATTCCTTACAAAAGGTGTCCCTGTTGATGCCATGGTGGTGGCGGCCGCCACTAAAAAGGAACTTGCAGATCCTTCCGTACCGGTCCATCCTCCTAACAAGGATTCTAGGACCATGGACAGGTATGGTAAGCGGATGTTCTCCTCAGCGACCTTTGCCATGCGTTCGCTGAATTATTTGTGTCACTTCACCAGACTCCAAAGGGACATCCTTAAAGAACTAGGTGAAGTAGTACAGGATCCTGCAGCTCCGGGGGCATAAGACAAGATTGCTTCTCAGCTAGGAATCCTTAATTCCATAACCAACTCCTCCATGCGGCTGATTTCGTATGCAGCAGATGGAGCGAGTAGAGCTGCAGGTACAGGAGTGGCTCTGAGACGTCAATCCTGGATGCGGCTCTGTAATTTTGCAGATCCCTTCAAGGCATCCTTCACAAACTCTCCCTTTGATGGGTCAACTTTGTTTGGTCCTCAAGTGAAGGATACATTGACCAGGTGTGAGCAGGACGGCAAGACTCTTTCTGTTTTTCCACCCCTTCTAGACCTTACCCCAAGGGACAGAAGGGTGGAAAGATGTGGTTCCGCAAATCCCAAGGAGTCACGCCGGATACACGTGGTCAGTTTACCCCTAGAGGCAGAGGGGGTAATAATAATAGATGCCGCCCTAGAGGCAGGGGGGGTCCACAAAACCAGGGAAGCAGAGAGCCTCTCTGACAAGCCCTTCCAGCATCCCTGAGGTGTTGCCCGACTGTCCATCCTTGGAGGCAGTCGGGGGAAGATTATCGCTGTACCCACAAGCCTGGCGTTCCCTATCACAAGACAGATGGGTACAGTCGATCATATCCGAGGGTTACAGAATTCCTTTCGAGGAAAGTCCCTTTACTCACAAAAATTCCCTTCCAGATGTGTCACCCGGTCTAAGGGAAATCGCAAAGTTAGAAGTATCAAAGCTTCTGCACAAAAGGGCCATTCAGCCAGTTACAACAGACCATTCAGAGCCCGGAATCTACTCAAGGTTCTTTTTGGTCCCCAAAAAGACAGGAGATTGGAGACCAATATTGGACCTCAGCAGACTCAACAAGTCTGTGAAAAAGACGAGATTTCGAATGGTCACACTTCAATCAATTTTGCCCTTCCTGGGCAAAGACAACTGGATGTGCTCAATAGACCTTCAGGATGCGTACTATCACATAAAAATTCACAGATGCTCCAGAAGGTTTCTCCGCTTTCGGCTGGGGTCCAGTCATTTTCAATTCAGAGCCCTGCCCTTTGGTCTCACTACAGCCCCCAGAGTGTTCACCAAATGTATGGCAGTGGTCACGGCTCACCTGAGATGTCTAGGATTCCAGATGTTTCCGTATCTCGACAACTGGCTCCTTTCAGCCACCACCAGGCATCAACTTCTCCAAGCCAGGGATTACACCCTAAATCTCTGCACTCAGTTAGGAATTTCGATCAACTACGAAAAATCCTCCTTGTCGCCCTGCCAGTCTATTACTTTCATAGGCGCAAATTTAGACACTGTTTGGATGTCAGCAACCCTCACAGACCAAAGAATCTCAGATATCCAAAGTCACGTGCGGATCATTCTTGCCAGCAAAAAGGTGCAAGCCAGACTGGTCCTGAAAGTGTTGGGCCTCATGGCAGCGGCCATTACTCTTCTTCCCTTGGCCCGCTTCTACATGCGTCTTCTTCAATGGATGTTGTTCACCCAGTGGTCTTACCAACAACTTCCCATGCGTCACCAGATCCTGGTGACACAAGCTTGCAAAAACCACCTATCCTGGTGGATTTCTTCTCCCCAGATTCATCAGGGCAGACCCTTTGTATCCCCGGCCCCGGTAGCCACAGTCACTACGGACGCCTCCCTGATCGGGTGGGGGGGT
Organism: Protopterus annectens; assembly: GCF_019279795.1. NCBI lineage: Eukaryota > Metazoa > Chordata > Ceratodontiformes > Protopteridae > Protopterus > Protopterus annectens. The sequence goes on from NC_056741.1 coordinate 1,567,370,287, forward strand.
CATTATCAGGGCAGGATGGTTCATGGGACGTGGCAACCGTTCGAATACCACCTGCACATAAATGCCCTAGAGATGAGAGCAGTGCTTTTAACGTTGCAAGCCCTCAACGACTTTCTTCCTTTGGGAACAATTGCAGTTCACATGGACAACATGTCTGTAGTATGGTATATCAACAAACAGGGCGGAACCAAGTCCTACCCCTTGTGTCGAGAAGCTCTCAGACTTTGGCAATGGGCGATCTCCTCTCATCGGTTTCTGGTAGCAACGCATATCCCTGGGAAAACCAACATTTTAGCGGACAGATTGAGCAGAGCTATTCTCATGCCTCACGAGTGGTCTCTCAAACAATCTATAGTGGAGGAGATTTTTCTAGAATGGGGCCACCCATGTTGCGATCTTTTTGCTACTCCCCAAAACAGCAAATGCCCAGACTTCTTCTCTCTCTTCCCACTGTCAGGCCATCCCCCCAGAGACGCTCTTACCCAGGATTGGCCCCAGGGACTTCTTTATGCCTTTCCTCCCTTTCCTTTGATTCCACAAGTACTCCAGAAAGCCACCGTTTTGAGAACCAAAATGATTCTCATTGCCCCCTATTGGCCTCGACAAATTTGGTTTCCGTTCCTCCATCGTCACCTATTGGTGCAGCCGTGGCATCTAGACCCAGTGCCAGACCTTTTGATCCACCAATCGGGTCACCTGCATCGGTCCATTCCTTCTCTCAACCTCACAGCTTGGTTGCTCCACTTCCTTCCTTAGCCAGGCTTCCTATGATCTCTAACCCAGTTAGGGATATCATAGTCGCTTCCCTTAAATCCTCTACTAGAAGGATTTATACCAGCAAGTGGAAACGCTTTTCCTTTTGGGCAAAATCAAAGAATATAGATCCCTTTACTGCCCCTGTTCATGCAGTTTTGGATTTTTTAGCAGAAATCTTTCACTCGGGCTCTTCATCTTCCACGGTCAAAGTTCAGTTGGCTGCTATCTCGAACTTTCATGTCGGGTTTGCAGATCACAACATTATGTCCCACAGGCTTTGTAGAGCCTTTCTAAAAAGGATTTTTCTCCTTAAACCTCCTGTTAGGAGTCCTCCTCCTCAATGGGACCTAAATCTAGTGCTGACATCCTTAATTCTTCCTCCCTTCGAGCCAGCTGTTTCATGTTCACTGAAGTTTCTTTCATGGAAAACACTCTTCCTTGTCGCTATTACCTCGGCCAGGAGAGTGTCAGAACTTCATGCTCTTTCTGTTCGTCCCCCTTATTTGGTATTCCACAAGGACAGGGTATCCTTGAGAACTAATCCATCCTTTTTGCCTAAGGTGGCTTCGAAAACTAATTTGAACCAATCTATTGATCTGCCTGTATTTTTCCGTAATTACTCCAACAGATCGAACAAAATTACATTATCTTGATGTTCACCGCCAACTCAGATATTATTTGGACAGAACAAAACAATTCAGGAAATCCGATCAGCTCTTTCTTTCTTATGCTGTAAATAAGAAAGGCCTTCCTGTTTCCAAAGTGACCTTATCTAGATGGCTTTCTTCCACCATCTCTGAAATCTATCAACTCAGGGGCAAACAGCTGTGCTCAAAACCAAAAGCGCATTCCACCAGAAGTTTAGCCACTTCCACAGCTTTTCAGGCTAGACTCCCCTTAGACACTATTTGTGCAGCAGCCACTTGGGCCACTCCTCATACCTTTGTTTCTCATTACAAATTGGATTTGGCCTCCAGGGATAGAGCCAGCTTTGGTTCTATGGTTCTCAAGAGTCTGTTCCATTGAGCCACCCAGGATAGAGGTGCTAGGGACGCGGTCCCATCAAGCAAGAATGAAGGCGAGATTGACAACTTAACATTGAGAAGTTATGTACCTACCATAACGCTCCATGTTAGTTGTCTTCTCTCGCCTTCTTTCTTGCGACCCTCCCTCCTACCCCCTTGCCTGGACAGACCTTGATCTCCCTTGTTTGGAAGATTGCTTCTATAGGCACCATTTAGTTACCTGGTTCCCATTACAGCCCTTCCTTTAGGCTAATTGATTCTTTCCTCAGTGGAAAGTTTTTTGTGCTAGGTGTTTTTCCCTATAGGTACAAACGAGATCTGGGTACTTACCGCCTTGCATCATGGGATATGGGGCTGCCTCGAGCTGGTAAAAGTGACTCTCGAGCTTAGCAAGTGCCGAGTCGGAGCCGAGGATCGGCTCCGAACCCATCAAGCAAGAAAGAAGGCGAGAGAAGACAACTAACATGGAACGTTATGGTAGGTACATAACTTCTCAATATCCAAATTAAGGGGAAACCAGTGGAACAGGAAGCATTTGGTCAGGTGCCATATCAAGATATTTTGGAGCCTTCCACAGGAAACCAGTATAAACATTCACTTGAAGCTAGACAGCAAGGAAAGGAACAGGAAACTGTGGAAACTCTGATGCAGTCAATGTTGAGGAGTGATAGGTCAGTGAGTTTCCATATGACAGAGCAACAGATGACACAGGATGAAATTGAAGAGAATGTGCCACAGGAAGATGCTATAGAGCTTTCTATAGAATGCCCACAGGAAACGGAAAACAAGGGATGTGCCCTCAGTTTGGAAGAAAATGAGCTAAGAGAAGAGTTGCTTGATTTAATGGGCATGGCTAGATATATTAAGATCAATGAGAGAAATAGACAGCAGAAGGTCAATAAAACCCAAAAAGTAAGAAGTCTGATAAAACAAATGAATGCAGTAATTAGGACTGTCCATAGAGATCCATGTGATATAACAGAAGTAAACAGGATATACTACTGTGCTGCTAAATTAACAACTGATAAAGTTCTACAAGATCATAGGGTAGTGAGGGAAAGGAAGGGGAGAAATCGAATACCATCATGGAAGTATTGAATAGAGAAAACTAGAAAACAAGACAAGAAGTGTCACTGTTAGAAGATTATAGAAGAGGGAATAGATCAACAAAAAAAGAAAGATAGATGTGATTAACTCAATAACCCTGACTACCTTCTCATGGCGCCTGTGGTTACATCCGAGCGCACTGTGAGAAGTTAGTAACTGCATGTTGTTACACCCGAGTGCTTTCTCCCAGCACACATAACTTTGTAGTCAGATTGTAACTCCACTGTTGAAAATTAAGTTGAAAAAGTAACTGAACTTTGTCATTTACCTTGTCAGCTTAATTTTCAGCATGAAGTTACGTGTTGCCCATATTTTAGTATTCCAAGAAAATTGGCTTGCAATTCACTCTTATAATTTCCTCTCCATAGGACGCTGATTTTCTATACCTCTAATGAAGCAAGCGGTGGTGTCCAATGCAAGTCTTACAATCCAAGCCACTGCTTGCTTAACACCTCCACCCCCTGACCTAAAATCCTTTGTTCTTTGCAAATAAATAGAGGGTCCAACAGTACAAATTCTCCTTTCTTTTTCTTTCTTTTGCAGAATTTACTGCTGGATCCCTCTATTTATTCTGCTGATCACTAAATGACTGGAGATCTCTCTTTATTGCTGTACCAAACTGCGAGTCTGTTGCTACGGACCATTTCACCTCCAATCCAGATTAAGGTAAGATGGTGCCCTCTCTCTCAGTGAGCTGTGGAGGGGTATTTTATTTCACTCAGTTACTTGCAAATTGAACAAGAATATAAAAAAATCTATTTCTGCGCTTTGGATCTTAAGTGAACACAGGCATTTGCACTGTACTCATTTATGATCGTTTTTCTTCGTTTTGTTAAATCACGCCACGAATTAGTGTAGGCATCTGAACATATAACTTTGATTTATTTATACTTTCGTCTCATTTAGAATTTTGACAGCTGATCTTTTTTTAAGAGCTTTTTTCTGGTAAATCATTAAGGATTACTGTCACTAAATATCCGTCATAAAAAATATGCATGCTAACACAAAACTATTAATGTGAAGTTGTTCGATCTCGCCGTTTGTTCTTACACACGGGTTCGGAGCCGATCCCTCGGCTCCGAGTCGGCCACATTCCAAGCTCTGCATCTAAGAGAAGCTCGAGGCACAGTCCCTATCCCATGATCCCCTGCTGCTAACCCTCAGATCTAGTTTAGTATTAGTATAGTGTTGGTGTGTGTGTGTTGTTTTAAATTAGTGTTAGATTGTTGTGGGAGTGGCTGCTCCTAGGCCTTAGGCCATTTTCCCTTTTTCTGTCAGGGCTCTGTCAGATTTTTTACTGGTAATTCCCTTTTTTCTCCAGTTAACTGAAAGTTATTATAGTATGTGTTAGTGGTAGTTTTGTATACTTTATACATATAGTTGTATTTGCTATTTTGGGCTTAAAAATGTCGGAAAAAGCCAAATCTGGCTTTAAACATTGCCAGTGTGGACAGAAAATGTCCATAACTGATAGCCATGTTTACTGCATTTATGTCTGGGCCCTCTCCATCTTCAGGAGGATTGCTCCATCTGCCACTCGTTTAGTGGCAGAGTGATGATGGAGAGACGCAGGAAACTGGTTGAGAGAGGTCTCCTGAAGCCAGAGTTTCAAGAGGCATTGGAAAAGGCAGACCAGTCATCGAAGTCTTCGAAGGGGGTCGAAGTCCTCGAAGGTATCAGAGCCCAGGTCATCGGCTCCGAGTACCTCTTCTAAGATTTGGTTGCTGGCTCCACAGGCCTTGGAGCCAAGCACCGAGATGCTGCCTTGAGTCGAGGTCCAGGTCTTGGAGCCAGTGTCAGAGGTACCCCCTTCATCGATCCTTCGCTCGGTGACCTCTTCGGCCCCTTTGACCCATTCCTCCAGACTGTCTGACACCAATGTGGATCGAGTGGTGCAGAAACTGATGGAGAACATGGCCTTATCCAAACTGATTGCGGTTTCGTCCCAGTTGGTTTCGAAGCTTGAGGCCCTTCCTGTCCCATCTGTTGATCCTCCTTCGAGACCCGTCGAGTCATCGGAGCCGGGAGTCGAGGATCTGATGATCATTGCCCCCCTGGGGCTGAAACCTTCTTTAGAGTTTTTGGCTCCACTGACCTGGACACCCTCGGTACCCATTGAGGGGTCTCGGAGCCGACAATCTCTCCTCAGTTCTGGGGGGGAGAGTCGAACCGAAGTTCCGGTTCCGACTCTTCCCCTTAGTGCCTTGGCACAGATTAGTTTGGCTCCGTTCTCTGAATCGGAGCCCATGGTTCCGGGCCCGGGGAGACTACCATCTTCTATGGAACTGGTGGAACCCTCGGCCCGGGGCACCGGTGCCTTCAAAGCCATGAGGAAGGTCTTGTCTGGTAGGACTTGCACATCGTCAGATTCTTCTTCTCCCTCCCCGAAAGGTCCATGTTCTGTCTCTGCACCACTGGTTCCCGCCAAGCGTAGAGACCCAAAGCCTCAGTCAACCCCAGAGGGTGAACCCTGCTCCTCGGAAGCTTCACCAGATGTCCCCTCTGATGATGTCCTGAGGAAGAGGTTGTGCAAGAGGAGGCACCTTGATTCCCCACAGGAATCGTTGACATCGGATACCAACTTGGATGAGTCAGAGGGGTCCCCACGGTCCTCCTCGGAGGATGTCTCGTTCACCGACATCCTTGAAATTCTCAAACAGAGGGGTGACTGGCAGTCCCTTGCCCCTACTGATGACGGGTCGGTGTTACTGAAGGCTTTTGGGGCTCAACCTTCCATCTCCTGGGTAACTCCGCCCTTCGACGAGTTAATGGATTTAATAGCTCGAAGGGCATGGGAGTCCCCTGACACATTGGAACCAGTCCCTCGGAGGCCCAATAAGTACATCACTGCCCCCCAGGATAAGGCGTACCTCACCAAGGGAGACCCAGTTGACGCTATGGTGGTGGCAGAGGCCACCAATAAAGAAATGTCTGAAGCATCTTCCTCTGTTCATCCTCCTAACAAGGACTCCAGGATGATGGACAGGTACGGGAAGCACATTTTTAGTTCAGCAACTTTTTCCATGCGATCGCTGAACTACCTCACTCATTTTACCCGTCTTCAGAGAGATCTCCTCAAAGAATTGGGAGACACTCTACAGGGTACCACAGATGCTGCTGTCTCAGACAAGGTGACAGCACAGCTCAATACCCTAAACTCTATCGTTAACTCATCCATGTGGCTCATTTCATATGCATCCGTGGGATCGAGTAGGGCTGCAGCTACAGCGATCGCTCTGAGGAGACAATCCTGGATGCGCCTATGCTCCTTTGCGGAAGCCTTTAAGTCTTCCTTTACTAATGCCACTTTTGATGGCTCCTCCTTGTTTGGCTCAAAGTGAAGGAGACGCTCACTAGGTGTGAGCAAGAAGGAAAGACCCTGTCTGCCGTAGGGGTCCGTTTTTCCGCCCCTTCTAGACCATATCCCAAAGGGCAAAGAGGTGGAAAAATGTGGTTCCGGAAGACTCAGGGAGCTTTCCAATCCACACCTAGTGAAACCCCCTCCAGAGGCAGAGGAGGGGGAAGGAATGGAAGATGCTGCCCAGGTGGCAGAGGGGGTCCGCAGAACCAGGGCGACAGGGATAGCATCCTTGGTAAGCCCTTCCAGCACTCCTGAGTGGAGGCCCGGCTGTCCTGCTCTGGAGGCAGTCAGTGGTCGCTTGGCTTTATACCCAAAGGCCTGGCTAAATCTCACTTCAGATTCCTGGGTAAAAAGCATAATAACCAGAGGATACAACATCCCTTTCTTAAACAATCCTCCCATCCAAAAAAGATTCCCAGATGTTCCACCCAATCTGAGGGATCAGGCAGCCATAGAAATACAAAGGCTGTTAGAAAAAAAGAGTCATCCAGCCAGTCCCGGCGGACCAAATAGGATCCGGAACTTACTCAAGGTTCTTTTTAGTTCCAAAGAAAACAGGGGACTTGAGGCCAATACTGGACCTTAGCAAACTCAATACCTTCGTGAAGAAGGAGAAATTCCAGATGGTCACGCTACAATCGATCCTTCCGTTTCTTCAAACGAACGATTGGATGTGCTCTATAGATCTCAAGGATGCGAACTACCGCATAAAAATGGCCAGGCCATCCAGAGATCACCTGCGCTTCCGGCTGGGAGCCAGTCATTTTCAGTTTCAAGCTCTGCCCTTTGTCCTTACCTCAGCCCCCAGGGTGTTCACCAAGTGCATGGCAGTAGTGGCGTCCCACCTGAGGCGACTAGGATTCCGGGTGTTTCCATACTTAGATGACTGGCTCCTAACCGCCACCACCAGGCGTCACCTATTGCAAGCCAGGGACTATACAATCAATCTCTGTTCCCATTTAGGCATAACTCTGAACTTCAAAAAATCTGTCTTATCGCCCTCACAGCATATATCCTTCATAGGAACGAAATTAGACACTCCCTTATCCCTGATCAGACTTCCCCAGTCAAGAGTCTCAGCCCTGAGAGAACAGATTTCTATTCTCCTAGAAACCAAGAGAGTCCCAGCTGCACAGGTCTTGAAAGTTTTAGGCATGATGGCAGCAGCCCTTATCGCGGTCCCCCTATGGAGAATGCACATGAGGATCCTCCAGTGGCTACTCTTCACACAGTGGTCTTACCAACAGCTACCATTGTCACACAACATCCTACTCACGGAATCTTGCCAACGGGATCTTCAATGGTGGATGAACAGTCACGAACTTACGATAGGCCGCCAGTTTGTTCTTCCTCCCTCCATAGCCACAGTGACCACGGACGCTTCCCTGATAGGGTGGGGGGGACTTTTTCAGGGAAGAACAGTTCAAGGCGAGTGGTTGGAAATGGAGTACAAACTGCACATCAATGTCCTAGAGTTAAGAGCAGTGTTCCTAGCGTTGCAACACTTTCACGACTACTTACCTCCGGGAACAGTTGCAATTCAGACAGACAACATGTCAGTGGTCTGGTACATAAACAAGCAAGGAGGAACCAGGTCTTACCCCTTATGCAGAGAGTCCCTGAGGATCTGGCAATGGGCTGTGTCCACCGGATGCTTTCTCATAGCAACACACATCCCGGGGATGTCCAACGTAATAGTGTACAGTTGAGCAGAGCCATCCTGCTGCATCACGAGTGGTCCCTCAAAAATCAAGTAGTGGAAAGGATTTTCCGCAGATGGGGCCAGCCTTGCTGCGACCTTTTTGCATCCCCCTTGAATGCCAAATGCAGAAGCTATTTCGCCCTACTTTGCCCTCCAGGGGGCACCCCCAGGGATGCACTTGTACACGATTGGCCCCCGGGTCTCCTATATGCCTTCCCTCCTGTTCCATTAATCCCAAAATTTCTACAGAAAGACAAAGGTCTGGAAAGGATGATCATCTTGATAGCACCATTCCAGCCTCAACAAATCTGGTTCCCCTTCCTCCAAGCTTACCTAATAGAGGAACCTTGGACTCTGGACCCAGTGCCAGACCTGCTGACCCACTCGTCAGGAGTTCTTCACCCCTCTCTCTCTCTCGTCCCTCAAATTGACAGCATGGCTGCTCCACTTCCCAGCATAGCCAGGTCAGATCTTTTGTCTCCAACAATACAACATATTCTGATTTCTTCCCACAAATCCTCCACTAGAAAATTGTATAAGAGCAAGTGGAAACGTTTCGCGTATTGGACCTCCAAACAAGGTTTAGATCCCTTGGTTGCTCCTATTCACAAGATTCTAGAATTTCTATCTACTCTCTTTCACCAGGGGGCTTCAACATCCACCATAAGGGTACAGCTGGCTGCCATATCTAACTTTCATGTGGGTGAAGGAGGCGCTACAATTATCTCGCACAGACTTTGTAGGGCTTTCATGAAGGGAACTTATCATCTCCGACCACCTATTCGGAGCCCAGTTTTTCCTTGGAATTTAAACCTGATGCTATCCCAACTCATGCTATCGCCGTTTGAGCCAGCTTCGCCATGCCCACTGAAATATCTTTCGTGGAAAACCCTATTTCTGGTGGCAATCACTTCGGCCCGCAGAGTTTCGGAGCTGCAGGCACTGTCAATGAGACCACCATATCTGATATTTCATCCAGACAGGGTCACCCTACGTACTAATCCGTCCTTTCTACCAAAAGTCTGCTCAGAATCGAATCTTAATCTGTCCATAGAACTTCCCACCTTTTTCAGGAACCATACCAATAAGATGGAATACATGCTTCACAAAGTGGACGTACACAGACAACTGAGATTTTACCTGGACAGAACAAAAGAGTTCAGAAAATCGGACTAACTATTTGTGTCTCATGCAGATAGTAAGAAAGGACTTGCAGTTACAAAAATCACGCTATCCAAATGGCTTTCAGACTGCATAAACTTTGATGTTATGTGATCCTATCTCGCCTACATTCTGACTGATGGGTTCGGAGCCGATCCCTCGGCTCCGACTCGGCACGCTTATGCCAAAGAGCGAAGTCTCTTATTGGCTGAGCTTACTATATCCCAGGATGCACCACTACCAGTCCCCCAGATCTCGTTTGCCGCTAATCTGCGAAGACGTGGTCTCGAGCTGGCTGAGCTGAGTAGTAAATTTACTAACTTTTTTCTGTCAGAATTTTGCTGTTCTTGTCATAAAAAGCTGTTTTAACGGCTATTCTTCACTTTTGTGTGTGTTTGGAGTTTGTGAAAAGACTTTGTTGTGTGATTGGGTTGAGTTTGATTTTAGGCCTCCCTCATCTTAGGGCCTTCCCGGTCAGTCAACCCCCTTAAACCTTACAGGGTTTCAAAGTACCCTTAGTAATTTGTGACGGTTTCTTTACTAAACGGCAACTGTAAACCTATTATTAGGTAGTGTCAGTAAACAGAAAGTCAGTGGATAGTGTATTTTCTGTCAGGGATTACTGATTTTTTGCCATAATGTCTCAGAATCCTATGCGGCCGAAGGGGCGGGTAGAGCGGCAGGCACAGGCGTGGCTCTACGGAGACAAGCCTGGCTCCGCTTGTGTCAGTTTGCGGAGGCCTTCAAGTCTTCCTTCGCCGACGCTCCCTTTGATGGGTCCTCTTTGTTTGGACCTAAGGTTAAAGACACCCTTACCCGCTGTGAGCAAGAGGGAAAAACTTTATCTGCCGTAGGTGCCCGTTATTCCACTCCCTTTCGGCCTTATCCCAAGGCTAAAGGAGGGGGGAAGATGTGGTTCCGTAAATCACGTAAGTTTTTTCCCCAACAGCAGGAAGATTCCCCTTCCAGAGGCAGAGGACGGGAAAATTTTCTGGGAGACGCCGTCCCAGAGGCGGCAGAGGGCCCCGCAATTCTGGAGACCGTGAGTCCTTTCGTGGCTCTTCAGCCTCCCACACATCATGAGGGATTGCCCGGCTGTGCTGCTCGAGCCAGTCGGGTGTCGTTTGCCAAACACCTAAAAGCCTGGGAGTCAATCACTCAGGACAGATGGGTGCTTCGATCATTGCCGGAGGTTACACCATCCCATTCACATACTCACCCCACCGTCCAAAAATCCCGGACCCACCACCCAGTCAAAGGGAAATTGCAGCCGCAGAAGCTTTAAAGCTGCTAGAAAAGGAGTCATCCAACCGGTCCCCACAGACCAGATCGGATCCGGAAATTACTCCAGGTTCTTTTAGTGCCAAAAAAGACAGGGGACCTGAGACCAATATTGGATCTCAGCAGACTGAACCAATCCGTCACGAAATCCAAATTCCGAATGGTCACGTTACAATCCATTCTCCCATTGTTGGAGAAGGATGTTTGGATGTGCTCCATAGACCTCAAGGACGCCTATTATCACATACCGATACATCAGGCGTCCAGGAGGTATCTGCGCTTCAGCCTGGGAGTCAGTCATTTCCAATTTTGCACTGCCCTTTGGTCTCACCACAGCCCCCAGGGTGTTCACCAAGTGTTTGGCAGTAGTGACTGCTCACCTGAGGAGTCTTGGATTCCAAGTGTTTCCCTATCTGGACGACTGGCTCCTGACTGCCACCACCAGGCATCTACTAATGGACAACCTCAAAGCCACCATCTCCCTGGGTGCTACCCTGGGGATTACATTCAATTGGTCAAAGTCTGTCTTGCTGCCCTCTCAGCGCATAAGGTTCATAGGAGCAGAGATAGACTCAAAATTGATGCTGCTTTTCTTCCTGCCGAAAGGATCCAAACTTTACAGGGCCAAGTTCAAGCTCTGATTTCAAGATCCAAAGCCCCAGCCAGGATGGTTCTACAAGTTTTAGGTTCAATGTCTGCCACGGTTCTTTTAGTTCCTCTGGCAAGATTGCACATGAGGATTCTTCAGTGGCTATTGTCAACTCAATGGTCCTTTCAGGACCTTCCCTCAATCATCCCATCATGATTACAGAAACATGCAAACGGGACCTTCGCTGGTGGCTTCAGACATCCAATCTAAATCAAGGAAGTCCTTTTGTTATTCCCTCTCCAGTGGTCACCCTGATGACAGATGCCTCCCAGACAGGGTGGGGGGGGGCATTGTCTGGGCAGGTTAGTTCAGGGATCCTGGCTTCCAGACGAAACTCTTCTCCACATCAATGTATTGGAGATGAGGGTGGTACTTCTATCCCTACAGGCCTTACACAGGTTTCTCCCTCAGGGCATAATCGCCATCCACACAGACAACATGTCGGTGGTCTGGTACCTAAACAAGCAAGGAGGGACCAGATCTTACCCCTTTGCAGAGAGGCCATGAGGGTGTGGGAATGGGCGGTAGCTACCAGCCGCTTCTTGGTAGCGACCCACATTCGGGAAATCGAATATACTGGCAGACAGATTAAGCAGGACAATTCTCTCTCCTCACGAGTGGTCCTTAAACAAAACAGTAGCAGATCAGGTTTTCCGGAGATGGGGGACACCGTGCTGCGACCTATTTGCAACTCCACTAAACACCAAGTGCAAAAGGTTCTTCTCCTTGACTCCACATCAGGGAGTACCAGCTATGGATGCTCTAGCACAACCTTGGCCAACAGGGCTACTTTATGCCTTTCCTCCGATTCCACTTCTCTCCAAAGTCATTCAAAAGCTTCTCAATTGGGGTCCTAATGATACTGATTGCCCCATACTGGCCTCGTCAGGTATGGTTTCCTTACCTGAAGAAACATGCGGTGGACGATCCGTGGACTTTAGACCTAATTCCGGACCTGTTAATTCATCAGTCGGGACAACAGCACCAGTCCCTTCACTCCTTGAAGTTGACAGCTTGGCTCCTCCACTTCCGACTTTAGTCAGAAGTCACACATTAGACCCAGAAGTTATTCACATTTTATCTTCGGCCCACAAACCCACCACTAAGAAATTGTACCTCAGTAAGTGGAAGAGGTTTGCTATCTGGGCTCAACTCAGGGGCTTAGACCCTATCACTGCTCCTATCCCAGAGGTTTTGAAATTCTTAACATCCCTGTTTAATCAAGGATCTTCTGTCTCTACTATTAAAGTCCAACTAGCGGCTATCTCTAAATTTCACGAGTCCATGGATCCTCCATTGATGAGCAGCAGACTATGCAAAACTTTCATTAAAGGTGCGGGTCTGTTAAGACCCCAGTTTTTCATCCTGCCCTCCGTGGGATCTAGATTTAGTGCTTCGTGCATTGACATCTTCCCCTTTCGAACCGGCTGCTACATGTGAGTTAAAATATCTGTCTTGGAAGACTGCCTTCTTAGTTGCAATTACTTCTGCAAGAAGAGTTTCAGAGCTTCAAGCCCTGTCTATTAAACCACCGTACTTGATTTTCCACAAGGATAGAGTATCACTTAGGCCTAATCCATCCTTTGTCCCAAAGATCTGTTCTAATCTCTGTCTCCAACAGTCTCTAGAGCTACCAGTTTTCTTCCCAAAATTCTCCAATGAAGCAGAATACACTCTCCATAAATTGGATGTTCACAGGCAATTGCGCTTCTATTTAGACAGGACTCAGCAACTTCGTAAGTCAGACCAGTTGTTTGTGTCCTTCTCAGACAATAAATTGGGTAAAACCATCACAAAGCTACTATCTCCAAATGGATTAGAGATTGCATAACTCAGGCTTATTCTTCTTCGAATAAGCAACTTACAACATCTATCAAAGCTCACTCTACCAGAGCTATGGCTACTTCTATAGCTTTTCATTCCAAGCTCGCTATATCGGAGATTTGTGCTGCGGCTACTTGGTCCAATCCGCACACTTTCATTTCCCACTATAAATTGGATGTGGCATCTAAAGGACGAGCATCATTTGGTTCCACGGTACTCAGGAGTGTTTTCCAGTGAGCCACCCAGGATTCAGGTGCTAGGGACGCTGTCCCATCAGTCAGAATGTAGGCGAGATAGGATCACATAACATCTTTTAGTTATGTACTCACCATAACTTCAGATGTTTGGGATCCATCTCGCCTACATTCCTAATACCCACCCTCCTTCCCCCTGCCTTGGAGATCAGAAGAGATTGAACGGTTTGAGTTCTACTGTTTTTATCTTGTTCATCTGACGATGTTATATAATCAGAACGTGCATGTGTGCATGTATGCGGACAAACTAGATCTGGGGGACTGGTAGTGGTGCATCCTGGGATATAGTAAGCTCAGCCAATAAGAGACTTCGCTCTTTGGCATAAGCGTGCCGAGTCGGAGCCGAGGGATCGGCTCCGAACCCATCAGTCAGAATGTAGGCGAGATGGATCCCAAACATCTGAAGTTATGGTGAGTACATAACTAAAAGTTTATTCATCTTCAAAATCAGCCTACTCCCCTCAAAGTTAAAGCACATTCTACTAGGGCTGTTTCTACTTCTCTAGCACATGCGGCTCGTTTACCTATAGATACCATTTGTGCTGCGGCTACCTGGGCCAAACCTCATACCTTTATTACTCATTACAAAGTGGACAGGGCCACCAGGGACAGGGCTTCCTTTGGTTCCACTGTTCTCAGGAATGTTCTCCCGTGAGCCACCCGGGGTTTAGGGTGCTGGGGACGCTACCCGTGTGTAAGAACAAACGGTGAGATCGAACAACTTCACATAAAGAAGTTATGTTCTTACCATAACGTTCCATGTGAGTTGTTCATCTCGCCATTGTTCTTACATTCACGCCCTCCTTCCCCCTCCGTGTTCTGGAGGAACAGGTTCGACTCATGGCTGGTTGTCTTCTCATGGTTCTCTGTGACTGCCTGTGCCTATGTATGTGTGCGTAGTCGGTCAGGTATAACATATTTGCCTGTATCTATCATTACCTTTTAGGTATATACGTGTACAGGTATTTTTGGTGCATATGCATGTGTAGGCAAGTATATTTTGTTGTCTGGTTTCTTTGCAAACTAGATCTGAGGGTTAGCAGCAGGGGATCATGTGATAGGGACTGTGCTTCGAGCTTCTCTTAGACGCAGAGCTTGGAATGTGGCTGACTCGGAGCCGAGGGATCGGCTCCGAACCCGTGTATAGGAACAAAGGCGAGATGAACAACTCACATGGAACGTTATGGTAAGAACATAACTTCTTTTTCTAACACCAATATTTACAATCTGTCTCTGATTTGGGCCTTTCCCCTTCATTATTATAGTTTTCCTTGCTCCTCATTTCTTGCACTAACAGAGTGAGAAGTATGACTTTTTTAATTGGGTGACAGGGCAAACATTTTTGAACAATGCCTGCATGTGTTATTGTGCCATTTGCTGTTGTAATGGCTTGCTTCACTTGACACACACGGATGGCACAAACAGGCGGCGAAGTTCACGGACGAAGTTCATGTCCTTGTCCACAATAGTATATCCCGAACCTGTGACTAAGGCTGTTTTGCTTATTCACGTCTTGTCTCAGTCTAACAGTAAGCAGAACAGTGTGATTATACATTCAGGATGGGGTTCGGTGAAATCTGCACTTAAAATGGAAATTTTCCCTCATGCTGTTTTTGGAATCCTAACTTCTGGAATGCCAAGAGTGGAATGGAATTGTGTGGCCTGTAAAAACTGTGACAGGGTCACAAGAGCTTCAAGTGCCTTCATCCAGGTAAGGGGTAACAAAATAAATGGGGTTCAGCACAGCAGCAGCGGCATGTCCTCTTGTCAGGCTGCTAGTGTTGCAGGAATCTCAATAGTATATCTGGAAATTGCATAAAATCAAGTGCAAAAATGTTGCTTTTAAACCGGCAAACTGTCTGAGCATTAGATGATCCCACACTACTTTGTACCTCAGCTAAATCAGTGTTGTTACTGGCATGGGAGACCATCCCCAGCTGAAGACTTAAACCTTTCAAATGTCCCTTATTCTGATTCAAATTTTGTCTCAGCCCTCCTAAATCTGGTGACTGTTTTGGAGGTTGTATATTGCACTTAATAATGACAATAAAATTAAGAGTCAGACTTTTTTTTACTTAAGAAAATTTGTATTAATTCACATTTGTCTTAGTCTGTCAATTCGTCAGGTACTACTATTTTAAAAATGTCCCTGGTTCCCCTAATTATTTGTGGATTTTGTCTCTGATTCGTTTAGAGCTATGCCAGGACAGATGACCCTGCCAGTGTGGAAGTAATGATATTTCTGAAACCTGTCAGGATAACTGATTGTCCCTTGCAGTACATATTGTCGCCCATTTCCATACTGCTTCATTTTAAAACTCAGTGACTGAGGACTCTACACTTCGGTAGCCATTCCTCTCATCTGCTACAGTTTAGGCACAGCACTTTGATTTTTAGCCCTTAGATTTAACTGTTGCTCCTCCTAGATTATTGATGTTTCTAATAATGTCAGACCTACTTATGGCTACATATATTAAAAAGTAAGCAAACTAAACCTATACAAATATTCCCCATCACTATCTATATATGGTGTCATATATAAAGATCTCTAACTGCGAAAAAATAAGAAAGTGCTTCTCCTTCTGACCATCTGTTATAGGTTCATAGGTAGGTGCTAGGCTATTGGCCTTGGGGCCTATATAACCCTAGCCAAAAAGATTCCCTGGCTTTCGCCACCCTAGAAAATTATTTTCCCCTGTCAAGCAGTGCCACAGAAATGATCCCCGGGGTGAATTTTCTATTTCCCATCCAGTCGTCAAGATTTTTCTTAAAGAGGGCCAATGAGGAGCTTTGCTTGACATGAATGGGTAGTTTGTTCCAGAGTACGGGAAGTCTCTGGGACAGGAATCTATCCCTCCATCATGTTCTATTTATTGTGGTGACAAGGTTTAGGTCCCTGGAGCATGTGGTTCGGAGAGATTGGGATTTCTTTAAGTGTAGCATGTCCAACAGCTCTGGGTTTGACATAGTTTTGTATGTTAGGCAGAGATCGCCTCTGAGTAGGCGATATGCGACGGAGTAGCTCTGGAGTTTTTTAAGATGGTCTGTGTATGGCATCTGTTTAAGGCCGGTAATCATCTTAGTGAGGTATTTCTGTGGCCTTTCCAATTGTTGCAGGTGTCTTGTGAAATACATGCCAAACGGGGCATTGTACTCTATAATGGGTCTGATGAGGGATGAGTAGAGAGGAACAATGACCTCCTTTTTTCTAGAGGAGAACCCTTTTGTGATGAGGTGTGCCAAGTAGAAGGATTTCCTGACTACTGTGGAGATGTGGTTATCAAAGGAGAGACTACTGTCCACCTGTGTCCCGAGGTCTCATATCACACTTTCATTGTTTAGTGAGCTACCCCCTATGTGGTAATAAATGGATACCGAGTTTTTCCCAAAGGGGATGACAATGCACTTCTTGGCATTGAGCTTGAGGCCATGACTGTGACACCAAGCATCTGTCTCTGTGAGGCCTTTTTGTAGAATGTCTACATCATTAGGTGATTCTATTATGGCTTCCAGTTTGCAGTCAACTGCAAACTTTGTTAGCCAAAGACCTTCTGTGTTGGCCTGCACTTCAGAGAAGTAGATGCCGAACAGGAGAGGATCCAGGACCGAACCCTGTGGTACACCACTCGTCACTGGTCTGAAGTCGGACTTGGAGTTGGCTACTTTTACTGTGTGAGTTGTGTCAGTGAGCCAGATGGCCACCCATCTTGTGACATAGGGATTTATGCCCAGTTTAGTGAGTTTCTGTATAATTCCAGAGTGGGGGATGGTATCGAAAGCCCTGGAGAGGTCAAGATAGGCTGTGTGCACTACCTTGCCCTTGTCTATGGCTCTAGTGACTGCATCAAAGAAGTCAGTCAGGTTTAGTAGACATGATCTACCTTTTACAAACCCAAACTGAATGGGGTCCAGGGTTTGGAGGTTACCTATGTCTTTTTTTATAAACTCCAAGATGATACGTTCCATGGCCTTGCAGACCAGGTTCGTCAGGCTAATGGGGCAGCAGTTTCCAGGGTCTGTGGTGACACCCCCTTTGTGGAGTGGGATAACAGTCACTGTGCTCCATTCAGTAGGCACATAGCCTGAGGTGAGGCTATGATTGACCATGGTACTTAGGTGGCGTGCCAGTTCATTCTGTAGTTTGTGCAGTAGGCAGCCTGGGTTGTTGTCTGGTCCCATGGATGCTGTATTCTTGGCTTTGGAGAGTGCGGTCTTTACTTGTTCATCCATGATTACAGGGGCTTTACATTCTTCCAGTATTAAGATGGGCCCTTTGGAGAGTGAGAGGGGGCTAAAGTTAGCACTGAACCTATCTGCCAGGATGAAGGCAGTATCGGTTGGTTCTGTATATTTAATGCCATTGTGCTGTAGCTCAGAGCAGATCTGAGTGTTGCCATTGGGATTCTTGACATAGCTGTAGAATGCTTTGTGGTTGTCTTTGGAATCAGTGGCAATTTTATTTTCATAACAGGCTTTGGAGGATTTTATGAGGGATCTCAGCTTCTTGCTGAGGCTGATCAGGGAGTTCCTCCAATCTTGGGATTTTACTGTTTTTTGCAACAGCTTCTTCCTTCTGTTGTAGAGTTTGTTTATGGCAGGGGACCACCAGATTGGCTTAATTTTTTGGAGGATAGCGTCTTGGTTCTGTTGGGGATCGAACGATCCATGCACTCGTGTATGTGCTTATACAGTGCATTTGTGTAAGATTCAGCAGTCGTACCTCTATTTTCCATCTGCATGGGTGTCGTGAAGTTTACCACTTCTGTCTTAAGAAGCATGAAGTTGGCTTTGAAGTAGTTTTTGATGGTGGTTTCCTTAATGGGGGGTGGGGGTGGGATATGGATGTCTAGGGTGATTAGCTTGTGGTCCGATCTGACCAGCGAGGCGTTGACCTCTGGCATGGAATACTTGTTACCCATATTGGTAAAGACCAGGTCCAGAATATTCCTGCCCCTGGTGGGGGTGTAGAGAAGCTGATCCAAGGCATTGGAATTTATGAATTCCAGAAAACGCTGAGCAAATGAGTTGGTACATGAGTAGTTTTTCTAGTTGATGGTGGGGTAGTTGAAATCATCCAGAATTAAGGTATTGGGTTGTACCTCAATATTTTCCAGTATCTTAAGAAAGGAAGAGTGGGAATCTTGGGACATGGTGTGGGATCTGTAACAAGCTACAGACTGGATTGCAGTCTTGCCCAGTGTTAGTTGCACT
Source organism: Protopterus annectens (assembly GCF_019279795.1). NCBI lineage: Eukaryota > Metazoa > Chordata > Ceratodontiformes > Protopteridae > Protopterus > Protopterus annectens. The sequence continues at coordinate 1,567,388,618 of NC_056741.1, forward strand.
TGGATAATTTTGGATGCATTACATTGAGCAACTAGCCTAGAGGTGCGGATATCCTTAATGAATATGGACACGCCTCTACCTTTAGTGTTTTGGTCCAGGTTAGGTGGCCAAAAGGTGTGGTATGAATTATAGCCTGGTAATGCAGGGGTTTTCTCTGGAGCCTTGAACCAGGTCTCTGTCACTGTACAGATGTCGATGTTCTCCATTTTAAGGAGTGCCTCGAGTGACTGCATTTTGAGGTTTAGACTTCTAGCATTGAGTAGCATTACCCTCAGAGTTTGCTTGCTTGTACCTGTTATGGTGGTGAATTTAGCATTTGAACATTGCCTAAAAAAGACACTATAGGGGTGGCAAGAGCCTTAGCTAGTATCCGGAATCCCAGTGGTGAAAGGTGCGGGCCATCTCATTAGCTTAGCCAATTGTTGAAGTCAATCATTTTGTCCTTGTACTGTGGTATCATTCTGGGCGATAGCAGGATGCTACTAGGGTCTTAACTGCCTGGGCTACAAGATCCGAGAGCTCCTCCATGTCTCTTTTCATGTAGTCCAGGGAGGTACATCTCAGTTCATTCACATCAACATGGACAATGACAGAGTCATATTTGTACTTGTTGTGGAGTGACCTGAGTGTGTGTGCTATGTGGTGGATCCTGGCACCCGACAGGCAGCTGACAGTAACTTTCTCCTTGTTTATCCTGGTGAGTGGGACATCAGTGTGCCTGACTATAGAGTCACCTATGACTAATCTGTTGGATACATTGTTTTGCCTTATGGGCTGAGGTTGAGTGATACACTGATTTTGTGGGTTATGTGTCATTTGGGTAGTGTTGGGGGGTGGTGGTTGTCTGCGTTTCAGCTTGGGAGGTCTCTGTTGCTTGGGCAGATTTTTATTGAGAGCCTCCATGAATGTGGGTATGTGCTATCTGTTTCTATGTGTGGTTTTTGGTAGTGTGGGTTTTGAAGGACTATGTGTTGAGTGTGGTGTGGTGCAGGTGTTAACTTTCTCCTTTTGACTGTCTAGTCCAGTCTTGGCTGGAGAGAGCTTGGCTTCCAGTTTGGCTATATAAGTGCATCTCTCACAGGTTGTAGTGTTGGGTGGTAGGAAGAGAGGGTTGTCACTGTACATGAAGCAATTGCTACATTGCCCCAAGATGCCCAGATTCATCATGTGGACAGGAGAAAACACCGGGAGCTGACCCATGGACATGCCTGGATAGGTGCTTATTAATTTAAGTACTAAGAACTGTTATCCTCTTGACAAGTGGGGAAAGTCAAGTGCTGTAGTAATTTGTAGTTTATTTAGTGCTTACAACGAGTTCTGAGCAAGTGCTGAGCACAAGGAAACAGTTTTGAGTGCTGAAACTATACAAACTGGCTAGTTCTAGCTAAAACTGGTTAGGTTTAGCACCAATCCGAAGAAGAGAAGCAGGCCACGGAGTGTTTGGTGATCCACAGTCTTGTCCCAGATGATGCAAGGGTCTGCAGGCTTGTAGCCTTTTTCTGGTAGATGCCTCGAATAGCAACCAGACCAATCAGGTATGTTAGGCACATGTGGAAGAAAGATACCCAGATAGTTCCAATAGTAGTAGGAGCAATGGGTCTTAGAAAAAAGAATTTAAAAAAAAAAAAAAAAAAAAAAAAAAAACAAGCAATCTCCGTGGTATCCCCGAAGTCTCAAAACAACCCACTAAAGTGTAGTGGGTCTAAAAACAAAACAGTGTAAGATACTTCTCTGTGTGGAAGATTTTCAGTCCATATATTTCTAGTTAATCACTGTATATTAATCAGATCAGACAATAGTAGTAGAAGCGAGTAAACTCGTCAAGTCAAAAAGTAATAATAGGAAATATATAATTCTACAGTATTACTAAGTATTGAAAGTAATCCAAGCAGGGGCAGTCTGTTTTCACTGGAAACAGACTGCCTGCCTTGCTTGGATTACTTTCGAATACTTAGTAATACTGTAGAATTATATATTTTCTATTATTACTTTTTGACTTGACGAGTTTACGTTCACTACTTCTACTACTATTGTCTGATCTGATTAATATACAGTGATTAACTAGAAATATATGGACTGAAAATCTACCACACAGAGAAGTTTCTTACACTGTTTAGAAAAAAGAATTTACAATCATATTTAAATATGTTACCAATCCAAGTAACCCCGTACAAATTGCAGAAGGAGTCATTACTGGGCACATTGCGGGTGCTGCAAAGAGCACTTTTGGCTGACATCAAAGAGTGAAACAATACTAATTTCATGAACTTTAATCTTACTTTGACTTAGGAATGGGGTCCATTCTTGTCATGGTATTAGAAAACCAGAAGACTTGGAGAAATTAAAAAAATGCAGACCTCTCTTCTTCCTGGAGCTGAGGCTTATTCTCCAAGGACTCCACCAGACTAACCTCCTTCTGAGGTTTGGAACCCTCCACTTCAACACTCCCAGTACCAGCTGCCTTTGTGCTGACTGTGGACCTTACCTCAGCACCTGGGTCATCTTTGTTGTCTCCGGCACCATTGGATCCATTGCACACCTGGGACCATAGTTTGGCTGTCAGTTCCAAGACCCTCTGTACAGGTCCAGTATTTTCTATGGCACCGTCTTTGGTTCTCGGAGCCATGGCAGTTCCAAACCCTCCCCGGCTCCTTTTCTGGATGGTGGCTCATCAGAGCGGGGTGTGACCCTGGTTCCGGGCTCCCATCCCTCTTCAGGTGGGCCTGCCTTCCAGATAATGGAGAGAGCTTTAGTCTCAGCAGGCTCCCAGTTGGGTCATTCCTTATCAGAGTGTCATATTTTTGTATCCTCTGGCTCACAGTTGTCATAGTCTACTACATCTGGACAGCAGGCATAGGAGTTGCAAGACATCCTGTTCAGGGTCCCTCCTCTTTGACGTCCTTCTCAGAACTTCCCCCTGAGGAGCCACCCCATAAGAGGACTTACAAGAGGAAGCATCTGGGTTCTCCAGAAGAATCAGTCATGGAAGACACAGATTATGATAAAGGGGAAGGATCCCCCCAGTCACCCAATGAAGATGTCTCCTTCGGAGACATCTTGGAAATTCTGAAACAGAGGGATGACTGGAAGCCCTCAAACCCATTCTCTGAGGAATCTGTGTTCTTGCAAGCTTTTTTTGCCCCCCATCTACTTCTTGGGTGACCCCACCCACTGACGACCTAATTAAGCTGATTGTTCAGCAGGTGTGGAAGGCTCCTGATTCCATAGAGCCCATTCCCTGGACACCAGATAACATTTTGACAGCCCCAGAAGACCAACCCCATTGGACAAAAGATCTAGCAGTGGAGGCAGCCACCAGAATGGAACTCGCCAAGGAGAGTTATACCGTCCATCCTCCTAATCAAGAGTCTAGGATGATTGACAGGTTAGGGAAGTGAGTTTTTGCTTCATCGACCTTCGCTATTAGGTCCTTGAACTTCTTGGCACATTTTACTAGACTCCAAAAGGGACCTGATACAGTGGATAGAAAAAGTGTACACACCCCTGTTAAAATGCCAGGTTTTTCAATTGGAAAGCAAACAAATCTGTTACGGGGAAAAATATAAAAAATAAAAAATGTACAATAAGTTGGTTGCATAAGTGGGCACACCTTTAAACTAATACTTTGTTGAATCACCTTTTGACCAATTGAATTGTACAGGTTATAGGTCACATTAAAGGTGGGAAACGTTTTGAAATTGTTTATTCTGGTCTCATTTTTTTATATAAAAAAAAACTGGCATTTTAACAGGAGTGTGTGCACGTTTTATATCCAGTGTAACTGAGCTTTCAGACACCTTTGAAGGAGCAGTATCTGATGAGGTTTGGGGTAAGGTTGCCTCACAGCTCGCCACCTTGGAGTCTATCTCAATCTCATTCATGTGGCTTATTGCTTATGGAGCCGAAGGGATGTCTAGGGCAGCGGGTACAGGCATTGCCATAAGGCGACATGCCTGGATGCACTTGTGTGACTTACTGTAACAGAACCCTTCAAGTCTTCCTTCATCAGTGCTGCTGTTGACAGTTCCTATTTGTTTGGCCCAAAAGTTAAAGACACATTAGTCAGGTGTGAAAAAGACGGAAAGACCCTTTCTGCTGTGGGCATTCAGTTTTCTATTCCTCAATGATCCTGTTCTAGGAATCAGAGGAGTGAGAAAATGTGGTTCAAGAATTCCCAAGAGCCTTTTTGTGACACACGTGGTGAGTACTTCCACCTGGGGCAGAGAGGAGAACTCTAAGGGAAGACGTCCTCCCTGTGGCAGAGGGGGTTTATGTAATCAGGGCTCCAGAGATTCCTTTTCTTGACAACCCCACCAGCGCTCCTGAATGGAGGCCTGATTGCTTACCTCCAGAAGCATTTGGGAGAAGATTCTCACTGCACCAATTATCCTGGCTTACAGTAACCTCAGATACCTGTGTGCAGAGAATTATCACCAGAGGTTAACGTATCCCCTTCAATCTCTTACCAAGGTTTCATAAGCGAATCCCCAGTTTTCCACCCAGTCAGAGGGATCTAGCAGCAGTAAAAGTTCAAAAGCTGCTCCAAAAAAGAGTCATCCAAGAAGTCCCACCAGACCAAACAGGATCTGGATTTTACTCGAGATTCTTTTTAGTGCCAAAAAAGACAGGGGACTGGAAACCAATTCTAGACCTCAGCCTACTGAACAAATTTGTACAATAGATGAAATTCCGGATGGTCATGGTTCAATCTGTCCTTCCCTTCCTGGAGAAGAACGATTGGATGTGCTCAATAGACCTTTAGGACCACATAAAAATGGACAAGCACTCCAGAAGATATCTCCGTTTCTGGCTAAGAGCCAGTCATTACCAATTCTGAGCACTGCTGTTCGGTTTCAACACAGCCACCAGGGTGTTCACCAAATGCATGGCAGTCATAACAGCTCACTTGAGACTACGAGGATTTTGAGTGTTTCCATACCTAGACAAATGGGTCCTCACCGCCCCCTCCAGGCATCTACTGCTTTATGCCACAGACTTCGTGCTGCGCCTTGCCGAGGCACTAGGCATTTCAGTCAACAAGGAAAAGTCATAATTGATCCCTACACAAGATTTAGAGTTCATCGGAGCAAGACTAAATACAATTTCCTGTGTAGCCTTCCTCCCCCTCCACAGGTTGATAAAGCTAAGGTCGCAGGTTCAAGCAGTCATTTCCCGAAACAAAGTTCCTGCTCATCTGGTGCTTCAAACTCTGGGAACCATGGCTGCAAATATAACCTTAGTATGCCTAGAAAGGTATCACATGAGGCTGCTTCAGTGGCTCTTGGCATCACAATGGCCGATTCTAATGCATCCGATGTCCCATCCAATCCTGATAATAAATTGCTGCAAAAAGGATTTATCTTGGTGGATGAAGCCAGAAGAAAATCTATGGGGTTGCACCTTTTGTCCCCCTCTGCCCAAAGCCATAGTGACCATGGACACTTCTCAGATAGAGTGTGGTGGGGGGCATTATCTGGGAAAGACTGTTCAAGTAACTTGATCCCCACAAGTGGCCAATTTGCACATCAGCATCCTAGAATTGAGGGTAGTACTTTTAGCATTGCAAGCGTTCCAGTCTGTCATTCCTTCGGGGACAGTTGCAATCCAATCAGACAACATATGGGTAAGTCTGGTACATCAACAACCAGATCCTACCCAATATGTCTGGAAGCCCTCAGGATTTGGCAATGGGCTATCACTTCCAACCGCTTTCTGATAGCAATGCATATCCTCGGAAACTCCAGCGTGATTGCGGACAAATTGAGCTGACGCAGACTCCTGCCTCATGAGTGGTCTCTCAACCACAACATTGCGATGAAGATCTTTCGTTGTTGGGGCCAGCCTTACTGCAATCTGTTCACCTCTCTGTTAAACAACAAATGCAGCAGCTACTTTGCCCTAATTCCCCCTTATTAGGAGTCCCCGAGAGATGCACTTCTCCTCGATTGGCCCCCGGGACTACTTTATGCCTTTCCCCCCTACCCCACTGATTTCCCAGTCTTTGAGGAAAGCCCAAAGGTTGAAAAGCAAAGTAATTCTCATTGCACCCTATTGGCCTCGCTAAGTCTGGCTCCCCTTTCTTTGGCCTCACCTGGTTCACTGCCCTTGGACCATAATGTTCCATCTGTGTTGCCGTTCTTCTTTCATTCTTGACATCCCACCCTCCTGCCCCCTCCAAAAGACTTGTACCTTAGACAGGGCTTCTGTATTTTCTGTACCAGACTGCAAACTTATCTGAGGTAGTGGGAAAAAGGGCATAGTGGGTTGAGCCTTAGCGCGAGAATTTTAAGCTAGTGCGAGCTATGTAACGGCCGAGTCAGTCCTGAGAGGTTGGAACTGGACTCCATCTGCCAAGAATGAATAAAGATCAACAACACAGATGGAACGTTATGGTAAGGACATAACTTCTTTTTTTGGTATATTGGCAAGCTAGAACAGCATTAATGCTCGTGCTTGAAATATTTGTATGTATATAACAGTTGCTTCATTTGAACCAACTAACGTGGCTAATTTGAAGAGCCTAACATGGAAAACAGTTTTACTGATTGCTATCTGCAAGAAGAGTATCTGTGTTGGAAGCTTTTATGGTGAATTAGACCTGTTTCATTTTCCATAGGGACATAGTTTATTTGAGAACTAATCATTCTTTTATGCCTAAAGTGATATCTGAATTTACTTTAGCCAAGCTATCCATTTCCTGGTTTTCTTTTCTAAACATAAAAATGAGGGATAAATTATACCTTGGATCTCCACAAACAACTCAGATACTATCTTGAAAGAACTAAATCCTTCAGATCTTTTCGATAAGTAGTTCATTTGTAAGCATAATTGACAATCTGTGTCAAAGCAGACTATTTCCACATGGCTGTCTAATGCTATAACCTTTTGTTATTCTCTACACATTAGAAGTGTACCAGTTAGGGTCAAGGCCCACTCTACCATGGCCTTGGCTTCATCTGTGGCTTTTTAGAAAGATTTGGATTCTAGAAGCAGCAACTTGGTCCTCTCTGCATACTTTTACAAAGCCCTACAAGCTTGATTCCTTCTCTAAACCTAGATCAAACTTTAATAGGGCCAGTCTTCAGGATCTCCTGCGCTCTTCTCCTTCCACCTTCCATATGTCCTAAGTTATGGTAATCTGCCCATATATATATTTTTTATATGTATATATATATATATATATATATATATATATATATATATATATATATATATATATATAGTTAAGGCTACTACAGCAGTGATCAATATGATAACGATAGTACAGCTGTGTAAGTAAACTTACAGTAACAGGAGATTTTCAAATTATCACTGTTGCAGTAGTCATTCCTTCCATCCAAACCCCTTGTTTTCTAGTGTGTTGTTTATGCCAGAGTGTGGACATTTGTTTCTTTTTGTTCCTAGCACTGCCATTTTGGGGCTCAGCCTCCCTTTCTATGTTGAAATGAAAGCTTTGAAGGACTTGGCACTCAAACATGTCTTTTTAGTCAGCTCAGCTTGTGCTGATTGATGGTTTGAACACGTGGAAGGTGCCCTGAAGCTGTGGTAGCTGTTTGGCTGTTACATCCTGTGTAAGGTAGTACCCACATAGCTAAGGCAACTGCAGCAGTGGTCATTCGGACATCTACTGTTGTGGTGAGTTTACTTACTCAGCTGTGCTATCTTTGAGTTCACTGTACAGTAAGGAATGTTTTATTTATTCTGAAAGCTTTATAGTCCTTTTTAATCTGATCACACTATATGTGTGCTCACACATTTTGTTTTAAGGGAAGTTTATTTTTGGTAACTAACATTGTATTTATATGCTCCAAGCATTTGTATAAGACTTGGCAGAGTTATGTCAAATTTGGCAACATTAATGTAATGGAATGTTATTTTTGTGAAGTTACTTCCTTTAAAACAGATTGCATTTATTGCTGCATATTTCTGACATAGAAAGGTGTTGGTGCCAAGGGCAGATGAGCACACAGTGCATGAGTAGCAAGTATTTGAATGTCTCACCCTCTATTGTAATGTTTCTGTTAGTTATTAATCAAGAATTGTGCCACCTAAGACTATTCCACTGACTGGAACAAACATGATTCATAGTTTTTGTTGGCTCATTAATAATATGCATATGTAATACCATGATTTTTTTGTTCTTATATCTTACTTTAAGGAAGATACTTTTTGGAAAACACTGACACCTAGCTTAGATCGTGTCTGACTATTAGCCCACTATGTATTATTCTTTGTTTATAGCAAATGATCATTAAGCATTTATGTCTTGAATTGCCTAGAAATAACTTAACTGGTTTTGTATTAAATATACATTGATATTGGAATAAGAAATGCTGCCTGATCCACTGAGTTTTGATATATTTTTTGAACTGACCTTGTTGGTGTCATGGTGTCTTTGTGGTTTTAAATATACATAGTTGTTATTGTCCACTATTACATATATTCATGGGCATACAGATGTCTTTAACTGTGGAATGGTTTACAAGTAAAATCTCACTGCTCCAAAGGTCGAGTGTGCATATTACTGCACCCTTTTCTTGAAAGTCAACATGTTGAATTCTGACATACACAAACATAACACTAAGTGCTGAAACTCCCCACTGCTTCGGACATAGGAATCAATGCTAACATGGGCCCAAAGAGGACAAGTTCGGACAGTCAGTAATGCCGGTATTTAACATTTTGACTGTCTACAGAATTTGCACAGTTTAACTTGACTTGCAGAGCGAGAATATGCCATTTCTTTTAGTAACTTTGGCCCATAAACAAAACATTCTTTTTGGAACTACATAGTTCAGTGTCACAATTCTCAAACAATTTCCTGCACTGAAAACTTCTTACAGCAAATGTTAATGGTCTTTGACAAAAGTAACTGGACCATTAAGAGGCTTATTTTAAACATGGACTTACGAAAAAGTGCACGTTCCAATGGTTGTAAGAATTTGTCACTAATATTAGGAGATACTTTTATGGATATTCTGTGTATGATTGGCCTTTAGTATAATTCTTTGCTTATCTGCTGTACCTTTATTTCTGTCTGAGTTCCCATTTCAATTGCTTTCAGAGTGTTGAACGCTGCAGCTCTAGACAAGTGCGTCTGGCATCTTCACGATTATGTGTCTTTCCTCAGGAGTATAACTGTATCCCGTCATGTGGGCCAGCTGGAGGAGAACTTAATGTGGAGTTTGGAATGTAAGTATACTCTTTTTGTTAAACATTGTCAGACTTGTTTCAAAGGAGAAATCCAAATAATTGTTCTTTGAAGATTGCAAATGATTAAAAACTGCTAGAAAATACAGCACAGTCAGAGTAGCTGTGCTAACCTGCTAACAGAAATACTCATTCTGTTCATCAGGCTCCCACAGTGGGACTACTTTTATGCTTCCTTTTTATCAGTAGCCTTCTTTCCTCCCTGGTTTGCCATTATGTAAGCAATACAGATGAACACAAAGCAGGTTAACATCACGTCTCTGAAAGTTGAACTGAACATTATCCTAGCTAACTTAATAATTAAGTCATAACAAAACCAAATATTTTTGTTTCAGATAATAAGATATTTAAGATTATTCCACTGGGTAATCTAATCTTAGAAAAGTAAATGCTACCAAATAATTTCTGTTTCACAAATTGATTCCAAAATTGATGCTTTTTATTCCAGCAGGCATGAACATCAGTATATGGAAGATCTATTATTCCATAAGTGAATAGCCCCTGATTATTTCAACTATTGTTTGGTGTACTGTAAGACTGCAGTACACTCAAGTACTGTTTTTACCAAGGTTGATTACTTTTTTCTCCAAAGTTGCATGATTTCAGGTGGGTTGCCACCTGTAAAAACTGATGATTCGTTTTTTTCACCTATGGGTTTGGTGGGATTTGTATTTGACAAGTTTCAGTAATCACAAATATAGGTAGCAGGTTATACACTCACTTTTAGTAGAGGACCCCTGGTATATACGTGACTTCTGTTCTAGTTTTTGATCCACAGTAACTCCTTCATTTTTATGTTAATCTTGTTCTTTATAAGTGTTGTTTATTTTCTCTTTATCAGATCTATTTATTATACCAGGGTGACCTTTGAAAGGTCACCTTATATGTATTGGTTATTGTTGGACTGCATGTAATATTGTAGCTTTTCTTTATCTACCCAAATCTGGCTATCCATCCACAACCCTTTTTTTGCACATGGGGTAAGGGTGTCACATCAACAGTAACAATAATCTAGATACAGTGTTCACACCGGACCAGTTTTAAATATTTATATTATGAGACCATACAATTTGCTGAGAAATATGTGTGGATGGCTACTACTTCATAGCATGACTTTCATCTAATAATTGTCTTACTTTTCAGTTTGTCTGGTACTCATATTTTAATGACAAGGTAGTTCCTAAGCATGACTTCAGACTGCTAAGAATTCTTCTAGAAACTCTGCCTTGAGTTCTTAAAGGCTGGGAAAATTATATTTACTTCTGCTTATACCTCTGATTATAACACTTAATACCCCTTAATACTTTTACAATTTTGAAGCACAAAGAATTTGCCTGAAGCCCTGAAATGTAGAAATGTATGCTTACAATTTTTAATTTTAAATTCAAGATAGCTGTCTGTTTCCTGATTTGCCCCTCCTCTTTGCCCCTCCTCTTATTATTTAAATATATTTTCTTTGTAGTAAGAAAAGCTAACTTTTAAGCTCAGATGACTAGTGTTGATTTGAAGCTTAATGGCGAACCTCTGGGAGTTACCTTTTTTATCTAATTAGATCAGAGTCTATATACTGAAGGGGCACACTTTTCCCCTTTTTATGCATTATTCCTTTAATGGTGTATGAGCACTGGGTGAAGAGAGAGAGATACTGTAAGGCATGCTATTGGGCACCTGTAAGCAAGTAGCCTAAGTGCTTGGACTGTGATTAGACAAGTATGTTTTTGTCTTTGCATCAGTGCCTAACACGTGGATTGGATGTACACCTGAGCAGTAGCATTCTAATTTACAATAGGTTTAGTGTTGTTTGAAAAATGAACACAAATAATAATTTAGTGCCTTGAATATAAGAGCAATGGAAACATTTTAACTCAGGCATACCGTGGATAGTATTGGGTGGAACATGCGTAAAATAAAAAAGGCTTTCAGGTTTAGCTAAAAAGTAACATGATTCTAAATCAGAAGTACATCGCTACTATTCAGAATTGCTGAAAATTTATGTCAGTTGATGAATGCAAATAATTTGAATGTAGTTCTAGTTTTATTTATTAAATCTATTTACAAAAAATATCTATATTACTTTTTTCAGCATTTCACTACATAGCATAGTTTTTTTTTTGTTTTGCAAACTGTAAGCATTTAAGCTACTAACAGTGTTGTACTCTCAGTCATGTAAGTGGAGATTTTTCTTTATAATTTTTTTTTTACTGTTGCTGCTCAATGCTTTATTCTTTCCCAACCTTCTCCTTACACTTTGTCTGTCCCATGCCATCTTGAGTGCCTCTGTAGATTCCCTGTCAACTTCCCATTCACATATTATGAGTTCTTAAACCTCTCTGTGAAGCAGTTTCAGACATCCAGGAAGTTTGCTCCTACATTCTGCTGCCTTTGCACTTCCTACCCCTTCTGTCCTTTCTGCTCAGGATAATCCTTTCACATCTCCCTGAGATGATTCTGTGCACCAGAATCATGTTCCCTTTCTCTTCTGGTCTCAGGTGAGAAGAGCTCTAGGTATAAAACCACTGATCAAATTCCTTTCTTTTCTTGTCCATCCCTTGCATCTTTCAGGTGACTTTCTTCTTGGCAGCTTCCAGCACCCTGATGTATCTGTATGCTTGTATAGCTTCCAGAACTGTGTAATAGTATTCAAGATCTGACCTAACCAGAGCCTGGCAATGTGGTTGAAGTATTACCTCTTTGATTCTGACATCTATCATCCCAAACTCTTCTCTTTCTGTGATAGCCCCTCTCTCCTAAGTCTTAGATTAAGGATTGCCGAGTTATACCTTTTCATCCGGGCATAACAATCTTTGTCCCTCCTGAGGCTAAGATCCCTTCTGTAGTGTTTACCTCTTTTCCAAGGACTACTCCATCCTGATTTCATTCCAATGAACTGCTCCCTTATTCACTTTCACAACCAGTAATTAAAATCCCTAATTCTGTCCTCATTCAGTATGTTGGCTGCTGGCACACACAACAATTTTGAGAATGCAATCCTGGCATCTCTCCCCCACTGTTCTGGTACATTTGCTACCACATCAGCTGCCTTTCTGACATGTCATTTGTGACTACATGCACCATGAGATGCATTTATCCTTACCTCTTGGTGACATGTTTTAGTGAAATCTGGCCTCTCCTTTCACAAGAGCATCAATACCCTTGCTCATTGATTTTTCAGTTTGTGAAACCATAAACTTAGTTTCACCTTCTTACTTACTGCTCCATGTCCCTACCCATCATATCTGCAACCTTTCCTCCACTGTTTCCAGAATTAGTAGCCCTCCACAGTTTCTGAACTAGTACCCCAGTCTCTGTGCTACATCTGATCTCCTCCCATTCTTTCAGAAATCTTGAAAACCCTGTGTGATGACCCTCCACCTCTGGGCCAGTAATCAAGGAGTCTCAATCCTCACCACTGACACCAATGGAGGATGTTTACTGGGAGGATAACAGGTACACACACAATATCTCCAGATGCAGCTCTCTGCATCAAGCACAGTCGAGCACAATTTCCCTTAAGAGCACACAGGGAACACAGTCAGTCTGTGGCTGGTTCCTTTCTCTTTCTCCAGATCCTCAATAAGACTCCCTACTGGCACAGCTATAGACTTGAGTCCTTAGCCAGGGTTCCAAGCCAAGTCATCCAACACTCTCTCTGTTCATCCAGTGCTTCATGTCCTTGCCTAAATAGCTGACACACACACACACACACACACACACACACACACACACACACACACACACACACACACACACACACACACACACACACACACACACACACACACACACACACACTTTGAGATGTGATTTGCACACACACATACATGCAGGCTGGCACAGCTTTACTACCTATGCCCCCTCTTGTCCAGACTATAAGGCAGTTATCACTGCCACCAGAATCCCTCATGAGCTACTTTAAGGCCCTTTATAAAGGGTGTCTAATTTTAGAGTAAAATTAATATTAATACAAATGGTAGTTTGACAAAGAGCAAGGCTATTAGGAGTGGCCCACACAGTGTCACCAAATGAATATGCAAATACTCTCAAAGCTTAAATATCACCCACAATGAAACATTTAAGTATATTTAATAATAAATAATAAAACAACAAGAAAAAGTATATATATTCACAGTGACATCAGGTTCAAATCACAGGAAATATTTAAAATAACATTGAAGGATAGGCTCAGACAAATAAAGAAAAACAATGCCTAAACTAAGCTTCACTATATTCCATACTGAATCTAAGAGAATTATACTATTCCCTACTTACTTAATAGAGCAAGGTAGATGATGTGGTGAATGGTCCTTCTTCTTGTCAGACCCAAGACAGAATACAGAATGCTTTGTCTCACTGAGAGATTTCTGAAAATAATATCTAAAATATTACTTCTAGGGTATCTTGCAGAATGACACCACTTCTGGCCATCTGCCGTCTATTTTGCATGCAAACCCCCATTGTTGGAAACTAGCAGGATTTAGCACCTACATGTGGAAATACACACACAAGGGCTTTTGCTCAGATAAGTCATAAAACAATTTCATACCTCCACACTTCCTGATTAGTAATTAGTTCACCCCAAAGATGTTATAGAAAGCTTCCTAGTACAGACCTTGTGTCTCTGGCTGCACTGAAACCTGTGAGATAACATTTTTATGACCTAGCCTGTAAAGAGATTTAATTTCAGATATATTTTAAAGTTTGTTGGAATGAGGTTAACCTTCCAGTTTCCTCTGTTAAAACTTATATTTAAACAGTTACAATAGTGCATGTACATTTCTAATCTCTCCAGCAGGACACACTGTGGATACATTTCAGCACACAAGCACCTGAAAAGGTATTTTTTAAACACACACATCTGTACAAATCAGTTCGATATACACATGACATACAGTTCTAATACATTTGTAACACAAGCATCTTATCAGTTTGATATTCACAAATGACATATAATTATTTACAAAATTCCAGTTAGCTGTGCTGGCAGTACCTCCTATCGTCACACACTGTTCTTCAGTGTATTCCATCCTTTATCCGTGATAAAAGTGCACCGCCTACCTCTTAACAGCATTCACTTCTGCATGGCCACGTTTAGCTCTGTCTCCCCTTTATCACTTAACACTACTGTCTGTTCTTCCACCTTGGTTTCCTTCTCTTCTCCCTCCCTTTTATGGCAGTATCTTCTTCTCTCTTTGCTGCCCATGTTACTTGTGCTCCTTTGTTGTCTGCTATAGGCCTCCTGTCATCTGCCTTTCTCCTCCTACCTGTAGCCCTCCCCCTCTTGCCTTCTGTTGATTCTACTATCCTGTCCCATGCTGCCTTTTCCCACCTGACTAGCCAGTCCACTAAAATCTCTACTCCCTATATTCTGCTGTGAAAATGACCCATTCTCCAGCATAACCCATAGGTTCATAGGTTCATAGGTGTGTACTAGGCTAATGGCCCTGGAGCCTATATAAGCCTAGCCCAAGAAGATTCCCTGGCATCATGCCACCCAAAGTTAGTTCCCAGTGCCCCTGTCAAGCAAGGCCACTGAAGTGATTCCTGGGGTGAACTTCCTATTGCCCATCCACTCATCAAGATTTCTCTTAAAGAGGGCCAGTGAAGTGCTCTGCTTGAAGAGAATGGGAAGTTTGTTCCAGAGTATGGGAAATCTCTGGATAAGGAACTTGTCCCTCCAGCATGTTCTGTTTATTGTGGTAATGAGGTTTAGGTCCCTGGAGCGTATGGCATGGAGGGATTGGGATTTCTTTAGGTCTAACATATCTAGCAGCTCTGGGTCAGACATGGCTTTTTAGGTCAAGCAGAGATCGCCTCTAAGTAGGCGATAAGACACAGAGTATAGCTGGAGTATTTTGAGTCTGTCCGTATAGGGCATGTGTCTAAGGCCTAAGATCCTCTTAGTGAGGTATTTTTGTGGCCTTTCCAGTTGTTGTAGGTGTCTTGTGAGGCACTTGCGAAATGGGGTGTTGTATTCTATAATAGGTCTAATGAGGGACGAGTAGGGAGGGATTATGACCTCTTTCTTCCAGGGTGAGAAACCTTTTGTAATGAGATGTGCCACATAGAAGGACTTTCTGACTACAGTGGCAATGTGGTTATCAAAGGAGAGGTTGCTGTCAACCTGTGTCCCCAGGTCTCTTATCACACCTTTGGTGTTTAGTGGACTACCGCCTATGTGGTAGTTCATGGGCACCGAATTTTTCCCAAAGAGAATGACAATGCCCTTTTTGGCATTGAGCTTAAGGCCATGGTTTTGGCACCAGTCATTGGTGTCAGTGAGGCTTTTTTGTAGAATGTCTACATCAGCTGGAGAATCAGTAATGGCTCCTAGTTTGCAATCATCTGCGAACTTGGTCAGCCAGAGTCCCTTTGTGTTGGCTCGAACTTCAGAGAAGTAGATGCCAAACAGGACAGGACCTAGGACTGATTCCTGTGGGGCACCACTTGTAACTGGCCGGTAGTCAGATTTGGAGTCTGCTACTTTCACAGTGTGGGTTCTCTCAGTGAGCCAGTTGGCAACCCATCTTATGACATAGGGGTTTATGCCTAGTTTAGTGAATCTGTCTATGATTCCTGAGTGATGGATGGTGTCAAAGGCCTTGGCAAGATCTAGGTAGGCTGTGTGAACTACGTTGCCCTCATCCAGAGCTCTGGTGACAGACTCGAAAAAGTCTATCAGGTTGAGCAGGCATGATCTACCTTTCACAAGCCCAAACTGCATGTGGTCCAGAGTTTGGAGATTCCCTATGTCCTTATTTATAAGGTAGTGGGATGCCTGTAGCAATGAGCCATTTGGTAGGAACAAAGCTTGAAATGAGGTTGTGATTGAACAGGGTACTCAGGTGTGGTGCCAGTTCACTTTGTAATTCATGTAGAACACCGCCAGGGATATTATCAGGTCCCAGTGAAGATGTATTCTTGGCTTTGGACAGTGCGGTTTTTACCTGTGTAGCTGTGATAATAGGGACTTGACATTCCTCAGGTATTGTGATAGGCCCTTTAGGGGGTGAATGGGGTTTAAAGTTCGCACTGAACCGGTCGGTCAATATGTTGGCAATATCAGTTGGTTCTGTATATGTTTTGCCATTGTGCTGTAACTCAGAGCAGATCTGAGTATTGCCATGTACGTTCTTGACATAACTATAAAATGCCTTGTGGTTGTCTTTAGAATCTGGAGCAATTTTGTTTTCATAGCTAGCTTTAGAGGATTTGATGATGGATCTCAGTTTTTTGCTGAGGCTAACAAGGGAGTTTTTCCAGTCTTGAGATTTCACCCTTTTCTGCAACAGTTTTTTTTCCTTCTGTTGTAGAGTTTGTTTATGGTGGGGGACTACCAGATTGGCTTCCTTTTCTTGGAGGAGAGCATCTTGGTTCTGTTTGGTATGGCCCATTCCATGCACTTGTGTATGTGCTCATACAGTGCATTGGTGTTTGATTCAGCAGTCATGCACCTATTTTCCATTTGCATGGATGTCCTATAGTTATCCACCTCTGTTTTTAGAAGCCCAAAATTGGCTTTGGAGAAGTTTTTTGCAGTGGTTTCCTTTTGGGGGGGGGGGTGTGGATATCCGTGGTGATTAGCTTGTGATCAGATCTGACCAGGGAGGAGTTGATTACTGGTGTAGAGCAACAGTCACCCATGTTAGTAATGACCAGGTCAATGATGTTTCTACTCCTGGTGGGGGTAAGCATGAGTTAGTCCAGGGCATTAGAATTAATGAATTCCAGAAAACGTTAAGCAAGTGTGTTGGTACATGAGTAATTATAATACAATCCTGTGCCAGCCCAAAGCTCATTTGGCCAAACAGCTGCTCCACATCCTGTTTTACAAATTTCTTTCTCACTTTTTAACCCAACCTCTGCTGCTGTTTTTGCATTGCCCTAGTCTCTGATCCCTCACTTTTGTCCTTTAATTAATTAATTTATTTATTTATTTTGTTATTGTTTCAATACTTGCATCTGGTTTTAACCTGTCTAGATTGTTCTACCTCATATTTTGTCTGTAGCTTTCTTAGCAAATAAATGCATTCTAAACTAAAATGTAATTTATTTATTTAATTATATATTTTGTTTATAGGTTTAACCCTGTTTCAGATGAGAACCAGAGAAAAGGCTTCAGATACAAAATGTAGTAATAGAAATACATGTAACATAACTTTTATTAATAGGGTCTGTAAGATAAAATGTAATACAGCTTGAGGCATTTTTAGACAGCTAGTGTGCAAGTTAATTGAAATTTTAAATACATTTATATACCCGGCGATGTGAGCATTGGTTCTAGATAATTGTCACTGTTGATGTGATCCCTGACCCCATGTGCAAAAAATGGGAAAAAAAGGCATGGTGAATGGATTTAAGTGCAGCTTTCAGAAACAGTGGAAACCTAAGCATACTGATTAACTCTTACTGTATAAGAGGCATTTATCCAGGCTTTAAAACATGTATCTGTTTTACTTATTTGCTTTTGCACTCCAATCAAAGCAGCTGTTCACGGATTAAAGTGGAGAACTGCTTAGCAGCAATTTAATGATTTTTTTGTGGATGGCATTCTTTGAGGTAATGTGTAAAATATTGCAAACATAAGTGATGCATGATCAGGCATTCCTCATATTGCTTTTACAGCATAGTAGCAAAAATATCCACTGATATGACTGAGCCTTATGAGGAAGGCAAAAACGAAGCGCTCGTCCTAGTGACCACCATTTTTTGTTTAAGGTGTGGCCATTAGCTACATAAGAGGCAGTGCCCAGCACTCAGCAGAGACATTCATATAGTTAACGGCAGGTGCTTCCTCAGAAAGTATGAAGGTAACCAGTGATGTGCCCCATGCTCAGTACTGTGGGACCCCTCCCCTCTTTTTGGCATCTACTTTTCCAATTTCCCTTCCTGGAATCAAGACCTTTGGTTAATTAAGTTTGCAGATGACTGCTAACTAACCATTGCTGTCAAATTTCCCTCTGATACCCATTCATTACAGCAGAAAATACCCTTCAAAAATAAATGTATGGTGTATGGTGTATGGAAATTTATACACAGAAAAGTATAATATTGTCACCTTTTGTAAACAGCGCACTCTCTCGCTCTCCTTTTCTCTGTCAGCATACAGTATAGTCAATACCAAGTCCTAAAATGATAATGTAGTCAGGGATCTTGGAACCTAGTTTGTTAATTCCTTCACCTTTGACCATGTAGTAGCAGCAGCAGAAATCAGAAAACCCTTCTGTCTCACACAACTAAAATCTAAAGTTATACCCACCAGGAAAAAAGAAGTTAACATTCCTCTGTACACAGCCCTGATTAGATCAGTTATTGATATTGAGTATTTATTGAAATATCAAAAAAAAAAACAAAAAAAACAAAATAGAAGTGCCAGAATGGATTTTCTCTAGTAGAATTATTTCAGGCACTACAATTGACAAAATGAATTTCTGTATTTCATACTAGAAATCATGTTTGTATTCTGTGAGGCATGAAAAAAAAACAGCTGCATTTTACAAGTTAAACAAAAATCGTAGTACTGCTATGTTGTAAAACAAAGGAATATTATGGAATATTGCTTGCCTAAGAAATTTTTTTTTGTCTTGTTACAAGTGCTGTAATGAATACAGCATTGTGTGTATAAAGGGAAATTACTGCACGGATGAAATCATGGGAATGTAGAACAGTGTATGAGAATCTGCAAAGATGTAACAATATTGATAGGCTCTAAATGATGGCATATTTCTACTACCTTCTTCTTTCTCTTCATCTTTCTGGGCACCCACGGGAAATGGGATGTAGTGCTCAGTCCCTTATTGACTACACTGTGTGAATAACTTCTGGTGTACGAGTGTGCTATGCCTTTAAACAGCTACTTGCCTCAATACTATTACACCTGATAAATTGTCAGAGTTCAGGAAGTCTATTTGCATTCATCTTCATTTTGTTTCTGCCCTATGAAAAGACTGTTTCACCATTTCCAGTTTTGTGATCAAAGTCTTTAAGTTCCTGGAATGATTAATTAGTATCAGAATATATGTTTTTATTAGTGTGATGTACAGTATCTTGTTGGTGCCCGTCTGTCTGTGACTACATGATCTAATTAACTTGTACTTAAGCTAGTATCCTTTTTCCTCCCTCTCCCTCACTTTAGGCTAGGTGTTTGGTTGCAATATGCCCATTAACACACTGCTAATAGTAGCCTTCTTCTTTTAGTTTCGTTTACTCTACATTGTTTTTCTCCTACTTTCACAAAGCTTGTTCTACTTTATTATGTTTTTTCTGTATTCACCTTAATGCTTTTGCTATGATCTTAATACTGTCTTGCAACTTTTTTTCTTTGATACACCTTTGCAAATCATTTTTTTTTTTGTTTGGCGTCTTGGCTAGGGGATTTGCTATGCTCTGCTCAGCTACACTGTGTGCTGCTTTGCTTCGTTCCACACCCACCCTCTATTATCATTGCATTTATATCCTCTTAACCACTTCTATCAACCTTAACCTAATTCCAGTTGGATGATGACAGCACTCAATAATTTTACCTCACATTCCCTTCCCATTACTCTCACCAGTATGGCCATCTGACTATACCCTCACCTTCCTCCTTACCTTGCATTGCCTGCATAATCTGTCATCAACAAATAATCTCTAATATAATTTTTTTGTTTGTACTGTTCTTCATTTTTTAGAATTACTATAACTTGACTATAGAAATGTCCTCAGTTACATATGCCTTTGCAGCTTTTACCACAGTTATAACACTGCACATTCCACTATATTATGTGACACTCACACCCAGTAATCTTCATTACAGATACCCAGATAACAATATACAAATAGTTATAACAAAATGCTTAACTTCTCTCTTACCTCACTAGAAAACCATTCCTCTTACAAACACAGTTATTAAAATACTGTCCCTCTAATAGTAACTGTCTCAAAGGGTTTCTTTCAAAACAGTACTGTTTAGCTTGCAAGCTAAGGCTGTCCTGGGATATACAGCTAAAACCAGGACCAACTATAAATACTGACCAAGCCACTTTACAGAATATACCAATCTACTCTACAGCTCAAACACAAGTTATCCATCCATCCATTCACAACCACACCTTTCTCCCATTTTTTTTTTTTTTGCATATGGGGTTGGAGTGTCACTTCGCCAGTGACAGTCATCTAGAGCCAAGCCAGAAATACTTAAAGCTATGTCAGTCCTCGCAGTTTAAACAATACATGGACCTTATTTGAATTCTGGATCTATGTGGAAAAGGTTCAGTTTGCTGCTGTGTCAGAAACCTGGACTAAAAATTAATTTTGCCCTTCCACATGCATCACAGGTAATTGGAACCTATTATTTGATAACAGAATAAGATCTAGCAGTAGTGGAGGAGCTATGTTTCACTTCAACAAAAAGCCATTCATCCAACTAATCAAAACCAATAAAAGCTGTCCATGTTGATCACAAAAAACACAACTGTATTGTTTCCCATTTTACAATAAGAGGCCATGTCTGTTGCATAATATATACACATATACCCCTTCCTTCCTCTATTACATTAATCCAATTAACTGTAGACAACATTTTTCCCAATGGCTCACAAAAATAAATAAATAAATAAAAACTGCATAATACTGCATGATTTAAATAGCAAAGCCATTGGACCTGAAGCTATTAAGTTCAACAAAATGTTTCAGACTCATACCCTGGGCCAGTCAGTAAAACAGCCAACCAGACCAAACTTACTGTCTGGCAACCAGTCTACTTTAGATCTTGTTATAACTAACACAAAACATAGATGTGTTAATATTGATATACAGCTATACTCCATAAATGATCATTGCCCTGTCAACTCCTCCTCCTGGTCATATAAAAAACAGAAAAGGGACTCCTCAAATAATCACTGGTAAACCATTTCCTCAGAATAAAATTCACTTATTAGATAATCATCTACTCAATATAGATTGTTCTTGCATTTACACTTTACAAGACCCTACAACTGCTCTATCACTTTTCATTAATATCCTTTTCCAGATCCAAGATACCCTTTTCCCTGCCACCAGAGGAAGGCTTGGAGATAAAACTTAATGCTGGCTTGACAATAACATGAAACAAATAATGACTCATAGAAACTTCAGTGGGGAAAATTGAAGCAGTAAGCTGCAAACAGCAATCTATATCTAGAATATTTAACTCTCAGAAAATAGCTTCAGTATCCACAAAATCTGCGAAAGCACAATATCCAAGACAGAGACAAGCAACTTTGTCTAAAAATCCAAAAGTTTTCTGGAAAGAAATAAAAAACTTTCAAGACAAATTACTAACCCCTCACCTGTTCCCAGCAGCAAAATGGCTCTATTAAATGTCCAAATGATTACAAGAACTGTCTTCTCTACACTATATGTGATATTATCAGTGCCTTCTCTCTTTTTCCCACTAGCATTTAACTGAACAATTCTCATGACTGTTGCACCTCTATCCTGTGGCATCCTATACAACTAATTTCCACTTTTCCAGTTACAGTTAAGGAAACTAAGTTGCTACTATCAAAACTAAAATGCTCTGAATATAAAATGTTCAGACTTCACCCTACCCTCCTGACACTATCTGCTAAAAATATGTACAATTTATCCCTTGCCACCAGTAATGTCCCACCTTCATTCAAACACGCTACAGTTATAGCTTGCAAAAGTAGAAACCCTCTCAACTCTAACACCATTGCCCCGTATCCAGTTTGTGTTCCATAACAAAAATATTTGAAACATACTGTACAAACAAATCTTTAATTATATTAACAGCTGTGGACTTTTTAGTTATCAAAAACATGGATTCAGGCATTCAGTTAGCACCAAAATCATCTTGCTTACAGCCACTGATAGTATATAGTGTAAAATAAATGAAGAACTTGCTACAGAATGAATTTTTGAAGATCAGACTAGAACATTTGAAACCGTCAACCACATCCTCCTTTTAAAAAGAAACTCAAAAGACTAAACTGTGTGGATAATACTTTAGCATAGTTTAGTAACGATCTTCAAGATAGGGCATTCCCAATATACAATAATAATACCCTTTCTGATGTTGCCACTGTTTATGTAGGGGTGTCCAAAAGGTGCAGTCCTTGTCCCTCTTCTTTCGCATTATTTATCAAAGACCTCACACTACACCCAACTCACCTCAATATTACAATGTACACAGTTGATATATTTTTCCTTGACACAAACAAAACTCATCATGCCCTCCAAATAAACTTACAATCAAAATTTTCTGACTTCTGTGCAAGCAAAATAGATTACTAGTCAATGCAGCCAAAATCTGTTTCATGATTATCTCTAGTATGAGGAAACTTCACTTCTTACCACAACTAATAATTACACACTCTAAAGACAATACTATTCCTTATGTAGACTAAGAGATTTACCTAGGCTTAACTCTGGGCTCTCACCTTAACTTGTAATCACACAGACAAAATTACCTCTCAAGTTCTCTCTCAATTAAAACTATGCTATAGTATTTCCACTTACTAACCCCTATGTCCCGCAAATCCATATCCAAAAATATTATTCTTCCAAAATTAGAATACACACTACCACTACTTAGTGTGAAGTTCACCCACAACAGCTAAAAAGTGCAGACAACTGAGTTAAATACATGTAAATTTGAACTCCTAGCTGCCAAAAAAAAAAAACACCATTGGTACTTCAAGCAATGAAATGGCTATTCCTAATGGATAAGGCCATTCTCCTAGCAACGTTAATATTCGATATTCTTAAAACAACATTCTGTCTTCCTCTCAGGAAGAAACTACCACTGAGAGAACAAAATTAAACACCTAGAAATAACCAGCCAGATGCTCTTACCCTCTTCCATCCCAGGTTCAAACTAGCCATCGATGAAAAATCCTTCTCCAGAACAGGGCCTTCATTTTGAAACCACTTACCTTTTGATGTTTTAGATAATAGTACAAAAAAGCTGTAATGGATTCCTCTTTGAGGAAGCCGAATGCTCATGTTTTTATGATACAGGCTGAGAAATGGTACTTAAATTATTCAAATGCCAAAGTATAGCCGTATATAACATGTATGTACATATTACTTATGTTGCCAGTATTTTGTATTTGCATTATAACTTAACTATCTTGTTTATATGCTATTTTAAACTTGTATAACTGTACCAGTGTTGTGGCTAAAAAGGGTCATTTGTCCAGTCCACCAACCCGGCCAACAAACTGTATTAAATAAATAAATAAATAAATAAATAAATAAATAAAATAAAGGGGTTCAAATGCCTAAGTAGCAAGATATTTCCCTGGGGTACATTTAGTTGGAGACATATGACTGAAGTGAAATTCAGCTGCAAAGAAATATGGCTGTTGTGAATTCTCTGTGGGTAGAGAGAAGCACACACAACCATGCCCACAGCTTTAATAACCAAGTTAATGGGTGCCAAAGAAGTAATGTGTTGTGCTCAGTGTGCAGTACATGCTTACATAATTACATGTAGAAGTGTGCTACAGGATGGTGGAAATTCTACATTTTACTGTAGTCACATTTATGCATTTTAGGTTATGTTCCCTAGACACTGTGAAGGGGATAATGGTCCACATGCACCAATTATAAAAGCACAGCCCATTGTGTAGTACATTTTTACTGCAACTAACATGCCCATTGGCCAGCCTGCTGCTGATGCCTGCCATACTGCCTGATGTCTCATGTTGCCCTGGGGGCCTTAGACATTATTTCACCCCCTGTGCATTTGCTTATTGAAATTGTGAGAATGGCAACACATTCTTCTCTTTGCCCACAGGAAATTTGCAACAGCCATATTTCTCAGCAGCTAAATTATTATGTGCCCCAACCAAATGTACCACAGGGAAATATCTTGCTGCCTAGGTGCCTGACTCCATATTAAATATATGAAGTGGCATTAAAAGTGGAATAGCTCTCTAAAATATTCTGACCGTTGAAAGCAGCTGTTCTGTTTTCCCCTGGAATATATCACAAAACTGTATTTATAACATTATCTAATAACACCCAATGCAATTTTTATAATGTTCATATTTCCTTCATAGCAGCATCTAAGTTATCTGAAACCAAACTAATCAAACCCTCTATTTTCTGTTGTCACATGTTACAGTTATGATTTTATTTTATTGAAGAAATGAAACCCAGACATTTAGTTATAAAACTGTATTCAAATAAAAAAGTAAGAAATTATGTTTTCTGTTTTAATAATAGATATTCTTCACCCAGTGTAACTTTTGACAACTGGATGGGAAACTGAAAATTCACTCCTGGTTTGGCACCTGTGTTTTTAAAGGAAACAAGCAGTCCATAAATGTCTCCTCCCCACAGGCATCTACTTGCAAATGATTAATCTCCTAACCCCCTGCTGACACTACCAAGGGTAGCAGAACTTGGCAGAGATTTTGGATGTATGGCTGGATTTAAAAAGACTACAATGGTCGTTAGTCTAGTACACACCTTTGAATGTATGGACCTATATGAATTCTGATTGGAAAGTATTTTACAGAAGGCATCACATGAGACTAATTTGTGCTTTGTTTCATGTAGTAAAAGTATGTTGTTCTGTTAGGTAAGATTACATTAGATTTTGCATAACTTTGTGTAATCTCAGTTTGCTGCCATTCTGTTCTCAACAAGAAATGTCTTGCCTTGAACTGCATTTCTGTCTCAGTAAATTTACTGCAGGCAAATAGTAATAAGGTACCTCTTAAACACTGGTATGCTCAGCCAGGTTTTCTAAAGAAACTAGTATGTAATTTCATCTGCCTGTAACATTTATGATGAAAATTGATAAAAGAGGGAGAGAAAACATAGGCACAATGGATGAAGGTAAAAAAAAAAATCCCAAGACTTTAACTAGCCAAGAATAGGATAAGTATATTCAGTGGTATGTTATTTGAAGATAACAGTAGATAGGGCAGTTGAAGTCAGCACATAGAAGTATGCATCATAACAAACAAGCTTGAGTCAAGTACCAAATTCACCATTTCATTGTTAGATGACTGGGCTATGAGTTCAGTGGAGATAATTACATTATGTCCATTTAGTGATGTTTTGCACACAATTAACCTTAGATTTTGACCAGCTGCATATGTCTGTGTACCTATGGTAGAGGACTGGCATAATGGTTAAGGTCTTAACCTCATAGATACAAAGTGTAGAGTTTGATTATGCCCTCTGGTTGTTGGCTAGGTTTGTTACACTCTGCAGACTGATAACATGTGAACCTGTATTACTTTACTGCTGTATGCACTCTTGCAATGTATATACACTTTTACCATGGTCCCTAACCTTGGGGATAGCTGGGCTGTTCAGCTTCTTAACTATGTGTTGGCACTTGGGATTAGGGAGCCTTTTACTGTTTTGCACAGTGAATTGATTGTGTGTGCTGCTGGTGAACACCCTTTCATGATGTGTAGAATGTTTACTGGAGGCTATTTGGCAATGTTATGCATGTGGATGTGCTTAGTGTTACTGCAGGACCTTGTTGATATGACCATGGCAGGTTTCTGTTTTGTTGTTTGTCTACTATGTGTCCATTCATTTATTTTAATACTTCTGGTTGCCTATGTTTGTCTTTCCTTGCATTCTGCTTATGCATTCCGCAAGAAGAATGCAGGTCACTGTCAGAGCTTTTCAGCATTATGATGCTGTGAAATTAATTTATTTATTTTATGTATTTATTTTACATTTGTCGACCGAGCTAGTCTAACTGGATACATGTCCATTTTCAGTAGAGGCCTGGGGAGATATGCTCCGTGAGAACAAAATCAAAACATCTTATATAAACAAAATTTCATAAACAACTATTCATATGTACAATGTACGTTGTAGGTATAGTACAGAGATTATCAAAGAGAGCAGACATTCCAAACATAGTACAAAGAAATGCAGGTACAATACAAAAACTGCAGGTTAATACATAATATAAAAAAGAAAGCAGGTTATAATATAATTATTTAGTAAAAAAAAAATGTTGTCACAATCATACGTTTCCAGAAGATGCAAGTAAGACTATATAGTAGGACGAGGGTATGTTATATTTAAGGAAAATAGGATTTGATTAATGAGAAGAAGAGGGTAGGCAGAAGCAAGATTAGAAGAGCAAGTTGCTTAGTCAGGTTTAGTACAGGGGCACAACCAGAGTGTTCTGAGGAAGAGTTTTAGTTTCCTTTTGAAAAGTGATATAGAGGGAAGTGAGAAAAGTTCACTAGGAAGTAGGTTCCAATATTTTCCAACAGTATTAGAGAAGAGAGAGTTCCCAGCTCTGTTGTTTGATTTTGAAATATCTACAAGACGTTTATATGATGATTGTAGGTTATTTAGATTGGTATAGGGGGTGATGAGGGTTGATAATACAGGAGTATTGGTAGGTTGGTAAAGGGTCTTATGGGCAATGGTCATCTGGTAGAATTTAAACTGATTTTGCAGTTCAAGCCATCCTAACAGTGGTGGGTTCTGAAAGGATTTCCTGTAGCAAATCTGGCTATGTTATTGTAGGAATGTTCCATTTTATTGAGGTTGTTTTTAGATAGATTTGTATATATGGGTGATGCATAGACGAGAGTAGAGATTAGATGAGTGCGAGCAATAGTTAATCTAGCTGAAGGAGAAAGGAAGGGTTTGATCCTGTAGAGAGAGCCTAGTTTTCTGTTAACAGTTTTTAGAGTATTATTGATATGGGTGTCAAAGTTGAGGCTGTCATCTATGGTGATGCCTAGTAATTTGGTTGTAGGTTCTAGGGATACGAGAGTTCCGTTATTGGATGTTACAGTGAAATCTATTGGGGAGGACCTATGTGTAGGAGTAAAAAGGAGGAGTTTAGTTTTTGGGGGGGGAGGGTTCAGGAGGAGACAGCACTGTGTAAACCATTGTTCAACTGTGTTAAACACTTTTTGGGTAAGAGAGTGAAGTTCAGGGGTGGAAGTGGATGAGCATATAAGAGTGGAGTCGTCTGCGTATTGGATGCATGTAGCTTGGGGGATTGCTAAGTGAAGGTCATTGATAAATATAGAAAAAGGTAAGGGTCCTAATATGGACCCTTGAGGGACACCAAGGTTAGCAGGCAGGTGGATAGATAGAATATTGTGCCAAAGCACAGCCTGTTGTCTGTTTTCTAAATAGGACTTGAACCATTTTATAGCAAGTTTATCTAGTGACAGAGATGTAAGGATATTTAAAAGTATCTGGTGATTTACCATATTGAATGCCTTGGACAGATCAATAAACAATGCAGTGGAAAGCATATTGTGGTTGCGGTTTTTGTTGATACAGTCAGTAAGGGAGAGGAGGGCAGTAGTAGTGCTGTGGGAAGGTCTGAAACCATGTTGACAGCTGGATAGTAAATTATTTTGGATTATGTGGTCTAGCATTTGCCTGTGGATACATTTTTCCATGATCTTTGCCAAAAGAGAAAGTAGTTAGAGAATTCAATAGAGCTTCCGCCTTTATGTAGGGGGATAATATGGGAGACTTCAAAGATACTAGGGATGTGTCCTACACTGATGGTTCTATTGATCAAGATGGAAATGGGATAGGCAATGGATTTGTCTGCTTTTTGTAGATATTCAGTGGGTAGCTGGTCTGCTGAAGGAGAGGATGGTTTCAGTTTTTGGATAAGGATAAGAATATATGCTGTTGGACTGGGTGGAAGAGAAATAGAGGGGGATGGGTAGAGTTAGTTAGATATAGGAAAGCCTTGAGGTGATAACTGATTGGCAAGTGTTTGAATGGCTTCAGTGAAAAAAGTATTAAAGGCATTGGCAGTATGCTTGGGATTTTCCTGGTGTGTGCCTTGTGGGTTTGGTTTGATAGATTGACCTGGGTGTAATAGTTGGTTAATACTCACCCAGAACTTTTGAGGTTTATTATGGTAAATCTGCTGGAATTGTAGGTAGTAGTTTCTTTTGTCAGTGAGTATAGATTTTTTTAGTGCCATTTCTCAGCTGTCTGAAATTTTGTTGGTCTACTGGATTTTTAGTCATTCGCCGTTTATTCCAGTATTTATTTTTGAGATGGATTTTTTGCTTGGCTTCTTTTGAAAGCCATGGGGCAGATTTAGTTCTGATTCTGATAGAGTGGGTTGGAGCATGGTGGTCAAGTATAGCTAGGAAGTTAGAATTAAAGTATTTAACAGCCTCCTCCAATGGGAGGTATTTTAAGGGAGACCAGTTACATGCTTTTAGTTCACTTTGGAAGAGATCAGGGTTAAAGTTTTTCTTGGTTCTAATTGTCCTACAAATGGTTGGAATGGGTAGATTGGTCTTATGCCTGATGATGTAGATGACCAAGTGGTCACTCACATCATCAGGGATGCTGCTCCTTGTCGTTTATGTCATTACTATTGGCGCCCTTACCACAGCATTCAGTTAAGATCTAAGCAGGTAACCAAGAATAAGCTGTTATGTAGCTATAATGCTGCTTATTCTATGGTTTGAGAAGAAAAATTTATGTGAGTTTTGTATAAATGTAAATTTGCCTATGTCACAAGTGACAATTCAATAAAGGTGTTTAAAAAAACAAGTTATTAACAGCTGAGAAAAAATGTCAGTGCTTTGTTTACAGCCCCCCAAAACATGTTTATAGAATGAAAACTAGTAGAAAAAAAACACAAACAAATACAGAAAACAGTGGATGAAGTAAACTAGTAATGTTTAAAAATTTGCAGGTGTGTGCATGAGTGTCCACCAGTATGGTAAAAGGGGGAAATATACTAATATTACATGGGAGTGACAGCATGAAGAAATGTGTGTTTTGAACACCGATGCAATAAATCTAACCAAAGCAGACTTGAAGTTAAAGTAACTAAACATATAAATATATATGTAAATATATATTGTATGCTTATATTTATACACATTTTTTAATTTTATTACCAACATGCAGTGATCATAAAATGAAATGAGTGGGGCAGGAAGAACTGTATTACATGTACAAAAACAAAAAGTACAATTTACTTTCTCAGTTTGCATCAACACAGCAACCAAATATCTATGGCACATTACCTTGTGAACAACTGTACATGAAGAAGCAAATCTACAGTGCACAGCTGCAGGTGCAAAGC
Source organism: Protopterus annectens (assembly GCF_019279795.1). NCBI lineage: Eukaryota > Metazoa > Chordata > Ceratodontiformes > Protopteridae > Protopterus > Protopterus annectens. Next base: position 1,567,417,890 of record NC_056741.1, read on the forward strand.
ACTAGTGATTACAATTGAGACAATTAGTACGATTCTTGGACTCACAGTTACCATGATTTGTGGGTTCATAAAGGTAGTACTTCACAAAGCTGCAGAGAATATGATCCACATTTTTGTGAAACAGATGGATCTGATGATGTCCTTTTCATTCTTCCTCAACCCATGGGTTCAGATCTGACCCGGCCGCATACTCTAGACTTTGGATCTAACTCTTGAGCTCCTCCCTGTACCCATAATGCCCTTGTCCATCCCCAGTACCTCAGATCTCATTTACCACCATTGTTGATCAGATGCAGGTTCCTTCTCTCAAGCGATAACTTAATGTTTTTGTAAGTCTTTTTGGCATATTTACTTAAACATTTTCCTGTTACTTTTTCTTAACCTCCCTGTTAGTATAAGTTAGAGCATTAGGTTTCTCTACTATTTTATATTATTCCTACCTTTGCCATAGTTGGTAATTCTTCTTTACTGTATAACACATGGTATTGTCTTAATTACCATTGCTTATAATCTTCTAATATATCACTGTTGACCTTCCTCTTATCATGGCCCACAAACCAGCACAGTTCAAGAAATGCACTTCTTGTTGGCATAAAATTATGAACTTGGATGCCCACAAGGAGTTTGTTTATTGTCTCAGAACTGACCATTTTGATACCAGCTATAGCATTTGTTCTGCCTTTAATCCAAGAGGTTTGGTTGACCAATGTAGCAAGCTAATTTTGAAAGGCCTCCCTCCTCCTGCTGCAACTTCTTGTGAGGCTCAAATCCCTGGTAAATCTTCAAAATTTGCTGCATCAGAGCACGGAAAACGCTCCCTGCCAAGACCCCAGGACTCCATTGGAACTGCCAACTAAAATTCAAAACTCCTTGAATCGATGTCCTTGGACCCAAAGGCCCAATCATTAGATCCAAAACCATCAGATCCTAAACTTTTAGTCCAGTTATTACACCTGCCAGCCCTGTGGTTCCAACTGCAGATCCCAGACCCATGGATCCAAAACCTGGCACCTCTCAGAGAGTTCACACATCAGAGTTCATCCTAGATCTGATTTCTCCTACTCTGCATTCTCCTTTCCTGCAGACTCCTAAGAAACATTCCAGACCACAGTCCACCACATCCTCCAAGTCCTCCAGAAGTTTATCATAAGTGGATGTGGATAGAATGATGCAAAAATTTCTCAGTGCTCAGATCCAGATGGGTGGGGGTCATACCAGCTCCGTCCCCTATTGGATCCGTGAGTCTACCAACCACTTCTTGTACAATTCTTTCTCCTTCGCCGATCCATCTCACTATTTTAGAGCCCCAGGCTCTGACAGCCCTGAGAGGACTGGAGTCAGATCTGAAGAAAATTTCTTCTTCGACTTTGACTGCATACCTGACTAGTTCTGCCTTTGGGATGGAATGGATCCTGGAGTCAAAGTGTCATTGTAGTATCTGTGGGGCCAGGATCAGCTCTGATGTTATTTGATTCATCCCTGCCACTTGGAGCCTTGGAGCTTTGGAGCTGGACAGTTTGGGCCTGGTTCCATCCTTGAGGCATGGATCCAGTAGGAGTCATGATCTACCTGGGTTGGAAGTCTCAGCTCCTTGAGGTTGGCCATGGTTTCTCTGGGCTTTTCTGCTTTTGAGGTCGTGGAAAGGGCCTTTTCTTTTTCTAGAGAACTGGTATCTCATCCCTCGGATCCAGCCCCTATTCGATTTTCGGTTCTAAGCTCTGAATTGATCAGGCCTGTTCTACAGGGACATCCATTTCCAGCTAGCTTCCAAGCAGTTCCTGTAGAGGAACTCTTCCTCTCTTCAGATACCTCTCCTGAACATCCCCTAGAGGAGATCCATCAGAAGAGAACTTGCAAGAGGAGGCACATAGATTCCCTGCTGGAATTAACTCTCCCTCTCTTCAGATACATCTCCTGAACATCCCCTAGAGGAGATCCATCAGAAGAGAACTTGCAAGAGGAGGCACATAGATTCCCTGCTGGAATCTCTCATGGAGGATACCGATTTTGATGAAGAAGTTTCCACCCAGATCACCACCAGATGGTATCTTCTTTGGTGATATATTAGAGATCCTCAGAGAGAAAGGTGGTTGGTCTTCCGAAAATACCTTCTCCAGAGGAATCGGTACTTTTGTAAGCTTTCAGTTCTGGCCCATATACGTCTTGGGTTACCCCTCTGGTGGATGAACTCATTTATTTAGCTCCTTGCTGGGCATGGAAGGAGCTGGATATTGTTGAACCCATTCTAAAAAGATCTGACAAATTCTTAGCTTGTCTAAAGGATAAACTCCACTGGAGCAAAGGAGTCCTAGCAGATGCTATGGTAGTGGCAGCAGCCCCTAAAAAAGGGATAGCAGAACAGAGCTCTTCTGTCCACCTGCCAGACAGAGAGTCTAGAGCACTGTACAGATTTGGAAAGTGAGACTTTGCCTTGGCGACCTTCACCTTGAGGTCTATTAATTACCTGGCACTTTTCACAAGACAGGACTGCAGAGAGATTTGACCAAGGAGCTAACAAATTCTCCTCTGTCTGCAGGGGATTTGAAGAGAACATCCTCTCAACTGAGCACTCTTTTGTCAATTTCTAATACTTTCATGAGGTTGATCTCTCACATAGCTGAAGGCACCTCATGGACTGCTGGTTCAGGTATTGCCATGATGGGACATGCCTGGATATGTCTTTGTGGCTTTGCGGATCCTTTTAAGACATCTTTCTTCAATGTCACGTTTGATGGCACAGCCTTATTTGGTCCATCGGTTAAAGAGAAGCTTACCCTCAGCGAACAGGAAGGGAAGACTCTGTTTGCCATGGGAATCAAGTTTTCTACCCCTCAGCAAACCTTTTCTTGGAATTAAAGAGCAATAAAAAAATGTGATTCTGCAAATCTCAAGGACCTTTCCAAGATTCACACAGGGACAACTTCTCCAGAGGCAGAGGAAGAAGTTCCAGTGGCAGACGTCACCCTAGAGGCAGAGGAAGCCCTCACAGTCAGGATTTCCATAATTCCTTTCTGGACAGACCCGTTCAGTGCTCCTAAGTGCTGCTAGACTGTCCACTTCTGGAGACAGTCAGGGGATGATTGTTCTTCCACCTACACACCTGGGAAAATATAACAGAAAATTCATGGGTGCTAAGAATAATATCCAGACGTTATTTCATTTCATTTGTTCAACTTCATTTTTGCAAAAGGAAGAAGCTTACTGACATTCCATTTAGAGGAAAGCATTAGCACAATAAATTCAAAAGTTGCTAGACAATAGAGTCATCCAAGAGGTCTTGCCAGACCAAATAAGATTTGTAACTTACTAACATTTATTTTTAGTGCCCAAAACACAAGGGGCCTCAGACTAATTCTGGATCTGAGCAAATTGAATCAGTATGTACAAAAGTCAAAGTCCCAAATGGGCACTGTTCAGTCTATTCTGTCATTTCTTCAGAAGGAGGATTGGATGTGCTTGATAAATCTTCAAGATGTATACTGTCACATCTAAGTAGACAGGCACTCCAGAAGACATTTGCACTTTTGGCTGGGGAACAATTCATTACCAATTCATAGCCTTGCCCTTTGGACTCACCACAGCCCCCCTGGTGTTTACCAAATATATAGCAGTAGTGGATGTTCACCTGAGACTCAGAGGATTCTAAGTGTTTCCATATCTGGATGACTGGCTCCTCACTGCCCCCTCTATGCATCTCCTTGGCTCCTCACTGCCCCCTCTATGCATCTCCTTCCACAGTCCAGACATTATTTGCTCCAGATTTGTCATTCACTGGGGTTAACAAATTATGCCAAATCAAAATGCTCTTCCTCTAGGGACTTTTGTGATTCAGACTGGCAACATGTCTGTTGTCTGATACCTGAACAAACAAGGGGAAACACGATCTTACCCTCTTTGCAGAGAAGCCATGAGAGAGTGGCAGTGGGCGATCCCCTCAAACCACTTTCTAGTTGAAAAGCACATATCATGGAAAACCAAAGTGTTAGCGGACAAATTAAACACCTCCATTTTGATGCCACATGACTGATCTCTCAGTCTGTGGCGAAAAAGATATTTTGTCATTGAGGCCAACCTTGCTGTGACCTCTTCACTTCCTCCCACAACAAGTGGAGCAGTTATTTTGTCCTGATCCTCCCTCAGGGGGAGTCACCGAGAGATGCTCTAGTCCATTTTGGCTATCCTGTTTCCTCTATGCCTATCCTTCACTTTTCTTAATTCTGAAAATTCCTACAAAAAGCAACCCAGCTGAAGATCTCAATCATCCTCATCACCCCCATTGGCCTTAACAGGTGTGGTTCCCCTTCCTGTGGTCTCATCTTCATTATTCTCCATGGATACTGGCACCCCTTCCATATATTCTTTCACACACCTCAGGAATGAGCCAGCCCAATATCTAGAATCTCAAGCTAACGACGTGGTTTCTCCACTTCCAATGGTGGTAAGACAGCCTAAGCTTTCCTTCCCAATATGTTCTATAATATTATGCTTACAAAAAAACTCTACCAAGAAGGTTTACATGAGTAAATGGAAAAGATTGTCCCTTTGGGCATTGAAACATGATGTTGACCCCTTTTCTGTCCCAGTTTCTGCTATCCTTGAATTTTTGTATGCTCACTTTAAAGAAGGATATAGTTTTTCCTACAATTAAGTTGCAATTGGCTGCCATTTCTAATTTTCATACAGGAGAAATAAATTATTCCTTGGCCTCTTCCAAGTTATATTAAGCTTTTCTTAAAGGAATTTTTTATCTTCAGACCACCATTTCAGGATCTATCTTCTCCCTGTGATCTGACAGTTGTGGTACAAGGCCTAACTCAAAAACTTTTGAACCTTCGGCAAAAAATGAGCTAACATTTCTTTCATGGAAAACACACTTCTTAATAGCCATTACTTCTGCAAGAAAAATCTCTGAACTCCAGGCTCTTTCATCGAAGATTCCCTACATCGTCTTCCATAAAGGCAGGGTTTCTTTATGAACTAACCCTTCCTTTTTACCTAAAGTAGCTTCTAAATCAAACATTAACCAATCCATTCACTTACCAGTCTTCTTTCCAAACTTTTCAAATAAAGGAGAATACATGCTACATATTCTAGATATGCACATACAGTTACGTTTTTATCTACACAGGACAAACACTTCATAAAATCAGATCAGCTGTTTGTTTCACTCTCTCCAAAAAGACTGGGTTATCCAGTTTCTAAAGTTACTTTAGCTAAATAGATCACTGATTGCATTTCTTGGATCTATTTCAGCAAGCCATTTCTCTACCTAAACCACCCAGAGCTCACTCAGCTAGATCCATGTTTACTTCATTGCTGTTTGGTCAAGAATGTCTATTGATTATATTTGTGCAGCAGCCACATGGTCCAATGCACATACCTTTGTTACATACTACAATTTGGATCTAATATCCAGAAGTAGAGCAGCCTTTAGCTTGCTAGTACTCTGAAATATCCTTCCATGAGGGCTACCCAAGGTCAGTGTAGCTGCGGACTCTGTCCCATATGTTGAGGAACAATGAAAACAACAACATCAGATTTATAAGTTATGTACTCACCATAACTAGGTGTTTGCGTTGTCTTAATTTTCATTCTTCCTCTACTTTCCTCCCATCCATCCCCTGTCTTTAAATCTTCTGGAGGAACCTGTTGGATTGTTTATTGGAACTTATAGTTCCAGTTTTGAGCCTTGTTCTTTCAGTTATCCGTTTCTATCCAGTTATATGGTCTTTATGGCAACAGACTCAGTCTGAGGTATTGAGGATGGACATGGGCATTATGGGTAGAGGGAGGAGCTCAAGAGTTAGATCCAAAGTCTAGGGTATGCGGCCGGATCGGATCCGAACCCATGTGTTGAGGAAGTATGACAATGCACAACACAGATGCCTAGTTATGGTGATTACATAACTTATAATTATGGTAAGTATATAACTTCTAGTTTACGCGTAATAAAGGCATTTGTTTACACATTTGTGAGGAAGAGTTTTGTAAATTTAGGCAGCACAGTCTGTTAACCTTAATAACCAAAGTGCAGTGTGTTGTGGTGCAGGAAGGCAAAACTCAGATTAAAACATAAAACTGTAATGTGTAATTTGGTATTTCTGGACTTTTTGATTGGGATGTTTTCAAGGGCAGTACATTATTAAGATAAATATGGAAATGATCTCACTTATTCATGCATGATGAAGAATGTCAGTGGTATTATGGTCACAGCATTAAAGTAGATAAAAGACATTGGAATCACTGCCAAACAAATGGGATGTACTCCATGGGTGAGCAATATGGTGGCTGCATTCAAACCAGATAGTGAATATTAACTCTTTAAATGGTTGAAGAAATCACCTCCATAATGCTCAGAGGCAAATATATATCAGAGGTAGACACCAATCAGGTCTTCTGAAAAACGAAGTTGGACCAATTAGCTTGAGACTGTGTAGCTTCAATATCCCATTAGGGAGATACACATTTCTTTATATGTCCTTTGGAATTTCTTCAGCTCCAGTGTTGCTCTGAGAGTTGCAGCACAGATCAAAAAATGTTTGGCAGGTGTTTTGAACATTATAGTTTATATTTTGGTGTAGACAAGAGTCTATCTAAAGAATTATAAAACAGAATACTAAAATGATTGCTAGTTCAAGTATGACTTAAAATTTGCTGTCATTCCTGTTTTTCTCTGGCAATTTTTTGCAGTTGACTGCCTGTTAATTTACCTTAAGAATTTCCTGGTCAGTTCTCCAACCTTCCCAGATATTGTTGAACACGGAATCTATTTGACTGTCATTGTTTCATCTTAAACTGCCTGACATTAATTTTCTTTACTCATTCTATATTTCTTTTTATTTGGACTTCTGCTCTGCTGATTTCCATTGGCCTTACTACTCTAGTCAATTGATATTATGTTGTCCTATCTCGTCTTAATTCTTGCTGGTTGGGTTCGGAACCTAGCATCAGTTCTGACTCGGCCTAATACAAAAGCTCGAGAGCTTCCACTGGCTCGAGGCTACCCCCATCTCATGATTCATATGGAATATTACCCAGATCTCATTTGCCACTCAAGCGAAAGAGATGTCTTCTGTCTGGCTCATTGGCTAAGTAGTTTCTTTGATATTATTTTGCTGTCATAATTCTAAAATTTCTTAAAGAAATTTTATTCAAAATGTTTTTTCTGTCGTGTGCGATTAGAGTATTCTTTATTTGTAATAGATAGGAAAGTTTAATCTCCCCATTCATCAGACCTATCTGTCTTCCCAAGTTCATTTTTTTTTCAGGAGCTTTCCCCTTTGTAGCGAGACCCGTTTAAGTTAGAGGGCTCTCGGCAGCCAGTTTAATTTAGAGGGCCACTCTCCTTCCCTTGTGTGTGCTTGTCTTCCCTAAATAGTCAGGAGAATGTTTAAATTAGAGGATTCTCCTCAAGCATTTTGGGTTGTTTGGTGTTCAGAGTGTTATTATATATACATATATATATATATATATATATATATATATATATATATATATATATATATATATATATATATGTGTGTGTGTGTGTGTGTGTATTACTGGTGTACAGTTTTCCTTTCTTTATATAGCTAGAAAGTTAGTAGTTACTATTATATTAGCATAGTGCATATTGGACTTGTGTTTATATATTACTCTTTAAAATTGTTCTAGTCAATTTTTAGGCTTGTGGTTGTTATAGCCAAAAAAATTAGAATTGTTTGCTGTTTTGTGTTGGTGTTCTTACCAAAATAGACAATGTCTAAGGATCAAAGGGAGCAGAAAGAACCTAGGCAATCTGGATTTAAAAAATGTGATCACTTTAACCAAAAGATGTCAGTTATGGACGGGCACACTAGCAGTGTTTATTGCTTTGGTGCCCTCCATCTGCAAGACCCATTCACCGTTTGCCATGGTTTTAGTGGAAGGGTCTTACTTGAGGGGAAACATAACCTCATAGTTAGGGGCTTATTAAAGGTTCCCTTCACAGAAGCTCTTGAGAGATCCTGGAGCTCCAAATCTTCATCTTCTTCTTCATAGGTTCATAGGTTCATAGGTTTATACTAGGCTATCTGCCCTAAGGCATTTATAAGCCTAGCCCAAAGTTATGTGGCTTATGCCACCCCTTATGTTAGAAATAATGTGCCCATTAGTTTGTTGTGCCTCTGTCCAGCAGTGACACAGAGATGATTCCCGGGGTAAACCTACGATCTCTCATCCACCGGTCAAGATTTCTCTTGAACAGAGCCAGCGAGGTGTTCTGCCTCACATGGACCGGGATTTTATTCCACAGCATGGGGAGTCTCTGGGTGATAAATCTATCCCTTCAGCACGTCCTATTTATATCCGTGCTAAGGTTTAAGTCACTTGCTCTAGTGATTTTGGTGGATTTGGATTTTTTGAGGTGGAGCATGTCCATTAATTCTGGGTTGGTCATGGCCTTGTATGTCAGGCACAGGTCACCTCTAAACAGATGGTATGCAACTGAATAGAGTTGGAGTTTCTTCAGTCTGGCAGTATATGACAGGTTTTGGAGTCCCTTTATCCTTTTAGTGAGGAACTTTTGGGGTCTCTCCAATTGCTGCAGGTGTCGGGTGAGATACATCCCGAATGGGGCATTGTACTCGATCATTGGTCTGATAAGTGAAGAGTACAGGGGAACAATGACCTCACTTGATCTGGATGTGAATCCCTTCATGATCAGATGGGCAATGTAGAAGGTCTTTCGAACCACTTTAGCAACGTGAGTGTCAAACGAGAGGCCACTGTCAACCTGGGTACCCAGGTCCCTGATAACCTCTTCTGTGCTTAGTGGGTTGCCATCTATATGGTAGCTTGGGGTTACCTTGTTTTTCCCGAAGGGTATGACTATACACTTCTTTGCTTAACTTCTGGCCATGGCTCTGGCACCAGCTATCAGTTTCCGTGAGACCCTCTGAAGGATGTCTGTGTCCGATGTACTATCCACTATGGCACCCAGTTTGCAGTCATCTGCAAACTTTGTCAGCCATAGTCCTCCTATGTTTGCCTGTACTTCTGAGAAGTAGATGCCGAGCAATAGGGGGCCAAGGACTGAGCCCTGTGGGACACCACTTGTAACCGGCTTGGGGTCTGACATGGCTCCAGCAACTCTAACCCTGTGGGTTCTGTCCTTTAGCCAGTTTGCAACCCATCTTGTGACATATGGGTTTACATTTAAGCTGGTAAGTTTCTCTATGATACCCGAGTGGGGTATTGTGTCGAAAGCTTTTGCAAGGTCAAGGTAGGCTGTATGGACTGCCTTTCCCTCATCAATGGCCTTGGTAACTGTTTCGAAGAAGTCGACCAAGTTCAAAAGGCAAGATCTGCCATTGACAAAGCCAAACTGGGTTGGGTCCAAGGTCTGCAAGTCCCATATGTCCTTGTTTATGAGTTCCATTATGATCCTCTCCATAGCTTTGCAGACCAGGCTTGTTAAGCTTATGGGGCGGTAATTACCAGGGTCCGTAGAGGCACCGCCTTTGTGGAGTGGGACCACAGTTGCCGTACGCCACTCCTTGGGCACATGTCCTGTGTTAAGGCTAAGATTAAACAGCTGCCTTATGTGCGGGTTTAGTTCTTCATTGAGTTCATGTAGCACACAGCCGGGGACACCATCCGGTCCCATTGATGCTGTGTTTTTAGCTTTAGAGAGCAGCTTTCACCTGCGCATTTGAGATGTCTGGGAGGCTACACTCTGTTGGGATAGTTATCTCTCCTTTTGGGGGGGAGAGGAGGGTGAAGTTTGCGCTGAACCTGTCTGCCAGTATGTTGGCAATGTTTGTGGGTTCACTGATTTTGTATCATTATGGACTAATTCTGAGCATATCTGGGAGTTTCCACCCAGGTTTCTGACATAGCTGAAGAAGGCCTTATGATTGTCTTTTGAATCTATGGCAATTTTTTTCTCAAAGTTTGCCTTGGATGATTTTATGAGGGATCGTAGTTTCTTGCTAGTACTGATCAAAGATGCCTTCCCTTTTTGGGATTTTGCTCTATCATGTAATAGCTTTCTCCTCTTATTGTAAAGTTTGTTTATGGCTGGGGTCCACCAGACTGGACGTTTGCCCTTGGTGGAAAGAGTCTTGGTTTTATTTGGGATTGCCTGATCCATGCAGTCCTGAAGGTGTTCATAGAAGGCATTTGTAAGGGCTTCCGCAGATTGGGTTGTGGTTTCCATTGGCTCGGGAGCCTTGAAAGATACCACACCTGTCTTGAGTAGTGTGAAGTTTGCTTTAGAGAAGTTCTTCACTGTGGTCTTTTTTGTTTGTTTGTTTGTTCAAAAAAATGAAAAAAACATAAATGACCTGCTGTGTCGGCTCTAACATCGGAGCCACAAAAAAATAGTTGCTTCGGACCAGGGGCTCTCGGCTCCAACAAATCGAAATCTCTGTCTTCGGCTCCTTCTGTGTCCTCAGAACCGACAGAGTTACTGACTAAAAGATGGTCTCCAACTTTGGAGCTGGTCACTCCCATACTGAGATCACCTATATTGGAAAGGGCAAGGTCTTCTTCGTTATCCTCCCATTCCTCCAGCAGTTTATCTGATGATGACGTGGAGCAGGTGGTGAAGAGACTGCTCCAAACACAGGCACTGGCAAAAATGTTATCATCTCTGGACCCAAAGGAATCGGAACCAACCAAAGCATTACTCTCTACTTTGATTCCTCCTACGATCCTGCTTGAGACTTCGGAGCCAGAGATCATGGGTCTGATAGTAGTGGAGGCATCGGAACTGAGACCCCCCCTTTAGGTTCTTTGGTTCCGACATCTGCTCCGACTTCCTCGCTTCCTTTGGATGTCGAGGGAACTAGGAGCCGACGTTCACCGGTCGGGTCCGGGAAGGAGAATCGGCGCGGACAGTTGTTTGATGTGACTCTACCCCGCTATGCTTCTGCTAGGTTGAGCTTGGATCCTACATCTGCTTCGGAGCCTCCCGCTCTGCCCTGGGGTCAGTCCTCTCTCTCCTCGGAGCCGAGGACCTCTTTGGAGCGGGGCGAGGGGGCTTTTGAGCTGATGGAGAGGGTACTGTCTCCCCAGACAGCTTCACTCTCTGGCCCAAGTTCTCTTCCCTCACAGACATCAGTGTTAGTCTCAGCACCACCTCTCCCCCCCAAGCATAGAGACTCAGAACCCCCTGTGGGTGGCATCAATTTTTCTGATACTTCACCAGAGTAGCCCTCAAAGGAAGTCCCTCGAAAGAGATCATGAAAGAGGAAGCACCTTGACTCCCCTGATGAGTCTATCACTTCAGATACCAATCTGAATGATTCAGAAGGGTCCCCACAGTCCCCTTCTGAGGATGTCTCCTTTGCTGACATCCTTGAGATCCTTAAACAGAGGGGTGGCTGGAAGCCCACCAACCCTTCAGTGGATGAGTCAGTATACCTGGAGGCTTTTGGGTCTCACCCTTCCACCTCCTGGGTGTCTCCTTCCTATGACCAGCTAATAAACGTCATCTCTCATAAGGCTTGGACTTCTCTAGATAAAATGGAACCTGTTCCGCAGAGGCCCAATAAATTCAATATAGCTCCTGCGGTGAAGGAATTTTTAACTAAAGGTGTCCCTGTAGATGTGATGGTGATGGCGGTGGCCACTAAGAAGGAGTTGTCAGAGACCTCCCCTTCTGTCCATCCTCCAAACAAGGAGTCATGGACTATGGACAGATATGGAAAGCGTACCTTTTCTTCAGCGGCATTTACACTGCAGTCACTGAATTACCTGACCCATTTCACAAGACTACAAAGAGATCTCCTAAAAGAGCTAGGAGATGCACTTCAAGGTATTGTAGTTTTGGGGATCGCAGATAAACTTTCCTCTCAGCTCTCCACCCTCATCTTAGTTAACTCCTCCATGCGACTGATTTGATATGCTGCTGATGGAGTGAGCAGAGCTGCAGGTACAGGAATTTTCTTAAGGAGGCATTCCTGGGTAGTCCCACCATAATCCCACCAGGGGCTCAAATATCCTAGACCTGGTCATTACCAACATGGGAGATCGATGCTCCACGCCAGTGGTCACCCCCTCGTTGGTCAGATCTAACCATAAGCTAATCACCCTTGATGTCCACATCCCACCCCCACCCCCACCCCCCAGTAGGGAAACCTCCATAAAAAACTTCCTCCAAAGCTAACTTCATGCTACTCAAGTCAGAAGTGGCAAACTTCATGACACCCATGCAGACAGGAACTGAAAGTTCGACTGCTGAATCCTACACTAAGGCACTGTACTAGCACATCCACTCATGCATGAATTGTACCACTCCAAATAGAACCAAGATGCTCTCCTCCAAAAAAAAGAAGCCAATCTAGTGGTCCCCTGCCATAAACAAACTATATAACAGAAGGAAGAAACTGTTGCGGAAAAGAGGAAAATCCCAGGATGCAAAATACTCCTTTACCAGCCTCAGTAAGAAGCTGAGATCCCTCATAAAATCCTCCAAAGCTAGTTATGAAAATAAAATTGCCAAAGATTCCAAGGACAACCACAAGGCATTCTATAGTTATGTCAAGAATCTAAATGGCAGTGCTCAGATCTGTTCTGAGCTACAACAGAATGGCACTAAATATACTGATCCCAAGGATATTGCCAGTGTCCTGGCAGATCGATTCAGTGCCAACTTCACTCCCCTCTCACCCCCTAAAGGGTCCAGCTCAATACCAAAAGATTGCCAAATTCCAGTAATCACAGCCACACAGGTAAAAAACGCACTCTCCAAAGCTAAGAATACAGCATCCATGGGACCAGACGACATCCCATGCTGTGTACTACATGAACTACAAATTGAACTGGCACCTCACCTAAGTGTCATGTTTAATCATAGCCTCACCTCAGGCTTCATGCCCAATGAATGGCACACAGCTACAATTATCCCACTCCACAAGGGGCATCCACCTTGGATCCCAGAAACTATCGTCCCATCAGTCTAACAAGTCTGCTTTGCAAAGCCATGGAATGCATTATCATGGAACTTATAAACAAAGACATTGACAACCTTCAAACACTGGACCCCACCCAGTTTGGTATTGTAAAGGGCTGATCTTGTCTCCTCAACCTGATTTACTTCTTTTGAATCTGTATCCAAAGCCGTGGATGAGGGCAAGGCAGTCCACACAGCCTATCTGGACCTTGCCAAGGCCTTCGACACCATTCCCCCTCTGGAATCATAGATAAACTTTCTAAGCTGGGCATTAATCCCTACATCACTCGATGGGTTGCCAACTGGCTTACTGATAGAACCCACACTGTAAAAGAAGCCGACTCAAAATCCAGCTCCAGACAAGTGACAAGTGGAGTACCTCAGGGTTAAGTCCTGGGGCTGCTCTTATTTGGCATCTACTTCTCTGAAGTACAGGCCAGCAATAAGGGACTCTGGCTAATGCAAACTGGGAGCCATTATTGAATCCCCAAATGATGTGGATATTCTACAAAAGGGCCTTACAGAAACAGATGCTTGGTGCCAGAGCCATGGGCTCAAGCTCAATGCCAAGAAATGTATAGTTATCTCCTTTGGGAAAAACCATGTACCCATGAATTACCACATAAGTGGCAGTACACTAAACAGAGAAAGTGTGATAGGGGACTTAGGGACACAAATGGACAGTGGTCTCACCTTCGATAACCACATCGCCACAACAGTCAGGAAATCCTTCTATGTGACACACCTCATCATTATGGGCTTTTCATCCAGAAAAAAGGAGGTCATTGTCCCACTGTACTCATCCCTCATTAGACCTCATTTGGTATGTACCTCACAAGACATCTGCAACAACTGGAAAGGCCATAGAAATACCTCACTAAAAGAATCACAAGCCTAAAGCAGATGCCGTATGCTGACTGTCTAAAAAACCTCCAGCGATACTCTGTTGCATATCGCCTGCTCAGAGGCGATCCCTGCTTACCATACAAGGCCATGTCAAACCCAGAGCTTTTGGACATGCTACACTTAAATAAATCCCAATCCCTCAGAGCCACACCCTCCAGAGATCTAAACCTGGTCATCACAATGAACAAAACATGCTGGAGGGATAGGTTCCTGACCCACAGACTCCCCATACTCTGAAATAGACTGCCCATACATGTCAAGCTGAGCGCCACTTTGGCCCTCTTCAAAAAGAACCTCAACGATTGGATGAGAGATAAGAAATTCAACCCAGGGATCACGTCAATCACCCTGTTAGACAGGGGCCCAGGGAAGTAATAGCCAGGGAATTGTTATGGCTAGGCTTGTATAAGCCCTAGGGCCGATAGCTTCGTACCAACCTATGAACCTATGGATGCGATTTTGCCAAACGCTTCAGGTCTTCCTTCACTAATACCCCCTTTAATAACTCATCCCTTTTTGGGCCTAAAGTGAAAGAAACCTTGACCAGGTATGAACAGGAAGGGAAAACCTTGTCTGCCATAGGAGTCCGGTTTTCCATTCCCACTAGACCTTATCCCAAAGATCAGAGAGGTGGAAAAATGTGGTTCCACAAATCCCCAAAAGGTTTTTCTGACACACATGGAGACACTTGCCCCAGTGGCTGAGGGGGGGAGTAGCAATGGAAGACGCCGACCTTGCGACAGAGGGGGGTCCGCAGAATCAGGATGACAGGAATACCTTCTCTGGCAGGCCCTTCCAGCACTCCTGAAAGGAGGCCCGTCTGTCCACCTCTGGAGGCAGTTGGGGGATGCTTGTTACTGTACCCAAATGCCTGGCTAGCAATCACTGAAGACAAATGGGTACAAACAATCATATCCAGAGGTTATTACATACCCTTTTCCACCCCCCTCTCGTAAATCAGTCCCTTCCAGATCTCCCACCCAATCATGGACAGTGGTCTCACCTTCCAGATATCCCACCCAACATTATGCAACATTAGAGATACACAAGCTGCTAAGAAAAGCAGTCATCCAACATGTCCCTGCAGACCAAATTGGATCTGGCACTTACTCAAGGTACTTTTTAGTTCCAGAAAAGACAGGGGACTGGAGACCCATTTTGGATCTCAGCAGATTGAATAGGTCTGTAAAAAAAGTCAAAATTCCAGATGGTAACACTGCAGTCAATATTCCCCTTTCTGGGGAAAGATGATTGGATGTGCTTGATATATTTCCAGGATGCGTACTACCACATAAAGATTTACAGGCAATCCAGAAGACACTTATGCTTTCAGCTGGAAGCCAATCATTACCAATTTCGGGCCCTGCCCTTTGGTCTCACTGCAGTCCCCAGAGTGTTCAAATGTATGGCAGTGGTTACGGCTCACTTGAGATGTCTAGGATTCCATGTGTTTCCATACCTAAATAAATACACAAACTCAGCAGCAGCAACAAACAAATGAAACAGTCAAAAACTTATACCAGTATCTGCACTTTTTTATAAAAAAGTCCACTCTGGACAAATTGAGTATAGTTAAACGACAAATTCAATTAAAGCGAAATGTATAAGAAACTTGAGTTTAATATACAACACAATACAATCCAGTCCAAACACTCCATACCTGGACGACTGGCTCCTGCCCACCAGGCATCGGGTCTATATATCGAACAACCCTTGGTCGACACATAAAGAGCGAATGCACTAAAGTACAAACACTCAAAACAGCGATTTCTTTCCCTGGGAAAGAAATTGCTTGTCCATCCCCATGTGTTTGCCCCTTTCCTCACTGTAGTTCGATCTCGGAGTTGATATATTTAGTTAGGGGGGGATGTGGGAGGCACAACCCCCCACATTGTTATGTTTGAAAGTGTGTGCGTGTTTGTGCTAGCAATTTCTTTCCCAGGGAAAGAAATCACTGTTTTGAGCATTTGCGCTTTAGTGCGTTCACTCTTTATGTGTCGACCGATAGATGTTCAATGAAACACCTCTTCAGTCTTTTAATATATAGACCCCAGGCATCTACTACTGCAGGCAAGGGATGAAACCATACTTTGCTTTTCAGGTTAGGCATTACAATAAACTTAAAAAAAAATCTGCTTTGTTGCCTTCACAGCATATTGCTTTCTTAGGCGTAGAGCTGGACTCAAAAGAGACGGTGGCAAAACTTATCCCTGAAAGAATCCAGTCATTACACCGTCAAATCAGGAGCTTGTTATCAAAAAGAAAAGTTCAAGTGAGGTTTGTGTTACAGGTTCTGGGTACCATGACAGCGACAATTCTTCTAGTACCTCTAGCACGTCTGCACATGAGGGTCCTCCAATGGCTACTCTTCACCCAGTGGTCGATGCAGGATTAACCACTGTCACATCAGATATTTATCACACAGTTATACAAGAAGGATCTTCTCTGGTGGCTTCAAACGAATCAGTTGTTCTTAGGCCACCCATTTGTTTTTCCGCAACCGACTGCTGTACTGACCATGGACACTTCCCAGATCGGGTGGGGGAGCAATTATCTGGGGAAGACTGTCCAAGGCTTATGGCAAGAACACGAGAACCACTTGCATATCTGTGTCCTAGAGATGACAGCAGTGTTTTATGCATTGCAGGCATTCCAGGACTCTCTCCTGATAGGAACTATTGCAATTCAAACAGACAACATGTCAGTAGAGTGGTACATAAACAAACAGGGAGGAACCAAATCATACCCCCTATGTCGAGAGGCACTACGGGTTTGGCAATAGGCTGTCTCTTCTCAACATTTTCTGATAGCAATGCACATCCCGGTGAAAATCCAAAGTGATAGTGGACAGAGAGCAAAGCGATTCTGTTGCCTCATGAGTGGTCCCTGAAACAAGAAGTTGTGGAAGAGATCTTCCTAAAATGTGGCCAGCCTTGCTGCGACCTTTTTGCCATGTCCATCAACGCCAAGTGCAGCAGCTACTTTGCCCTCATTCCCCCCTGGGGAAGTCACCCAGGGATGCACTTGTACGTGATTAGCCCCTGGGTTTTCTTTATGCCTTTCCACCCTTCTCTTTGATACCCAAAGTACTTAAGAAAGTCAGCACATTGAACAGCACCTTGATACTCATTGCACCTTATTGGCCTCGACAAATTTGATTCCCCTTTCTCCAAACCCAACTTCTGGAGGAACTGTGGATTCTGGACCCAGTTCCAGACCTTTTGACCCACTCATCGGAAATGTTCTATCCGCCAATCCATACCCTAAAATTGACAGCATGGCTGCTCCAATTCCACAAATAGCCAGGTGTTTTGATTTTTCTCCTGATGTTAAACATATCTTGATTTCTTCCCACAAACCATCTACGAGGAAGAAGCTGTATTCCAGTAAATGGAAAAGATTCTCATACTGGGCCGTTAAGCACAATATAGACCCTTTTACACCTTCTATCACAGCAGTTCTAGAATTTTTCTCCAGTCTTTTTGACAAGGGAGCAGCAGCAGTCTCCATCAGGGTACAACTAGCAGCTATATCTAATTTCCATACTGGGGAAATGGGAATGTCTGTCATGTCCCACAAACTATGCAAGGCCTTTTTGAAAGGTACCTTCCTACTAAGACCCCCAATCAGAGAACCTCCAGCTGCTTGGGACCTGAATTTTGTTCTAACTATCTTAATCTTGTCACCTTTCGAACCTGCATCATCATGTGATATAAAGTTCTTGTCATGGAAAACTTTTTTTGGTTGTCATTACCTCTGCCAGACGGGTGTCAAAGTTCCAGGCTCTGTCCGTATGCCCTCCTTATATGGTATTCAACAAAGACAGAGTTTCCTTAAGAACTAATCCCTCCTTTTTATCAAAGATCTGTTCAGAAAACAATTTGAATCAATCTATTGAGTTGCCAGTGTTCTTTCCCAAATATAACAACAAGGCAGAATATAAATTACATCAATTAGATGTACACAGACAGTTACGCTTCTATTTGCACAGGACCAAAGATTTCAGAAAATCAGATCAGATTTTTGTTTCCTTTTTAGACAAAAAGAAAGGATTGCCTGTTTCTAAAGTAACTCTGTCAAAATGGCTTACAGACTGCATTTTCTTCTCATACAGCAATAATAACAGACAATTACCAGGCAGAGTGAAAGGCTATTCCACAAGAGTGGTTGCAACGTCCTCTGCCTTTCAATCTAAACTTCCTATGGACTCTATCTGTGTGGCTGCCACAAGTCGACACCTCATACCTTTATTACTCATTACAAAGTAGACGTGGTCTCCCAGAACAGGTCTTCCTTTGGGTCCACTGTACTGAAGAGTCTGTTCTCCTGAGCTACCCAAGGATGAAGGTGCTAGGGACGCTGTCCCAACCAGCAAGAATTAAGGTGAGATAGGACAAAATAACATTAAAAAGTTATGTACTCACCATAACGTTCCACGTTTGTTGTCCATCTCACTTTTATTCTCCTTCCTCCTCCTTCTCTCCTGGAGGATCGGGCAGATAATCACATGTGTGTGTGTGTGTGTGTGTGTGTGTGTGTGTGTGTGTGTGTGTGTGTGTGTATATATATATATATATATATATATATATATATATGTATGTGTGTGTGTGTGTGTGTGTATGGATATGTAATGGATGCTGAATTTGGAGTTTCTGAGTTATTCCTTTCTTTCAACTAGTCAGGCTCTGATTATATAGATATATGTACAGTATATATATTTATATATATATAGGTAATACGGGTGCTTTCACTTGCGAACATGATCTCGGTAATATTCCATATGCATCATGGGATGGGGGTAGCCTTGAGCCAGTGGAAGCTCTTGAGCTTTTGTATTAGGCCGAGTCAGAACCAGTCCTCGGTTCCGAACCTAAGCAGCAAGAATAAAGGTGAGATGGACAACAAACATGGAATGTTATGGTGAGTACATAACTTATTTAAGCCACACTGTTGCAGATTGTTGTTCACTCTAACTGGACTACAGGGTTATTTTATTAATTTCTGTGGAGTGCCTTGTTGATGCGTTTTATTTGATATTCATATTTCCTTTTTTAGTATAATCATTTTTTCTGCTAATTTCTTTTACAGCTTAAGTCATATTGCTTTATTATAATTATCCGAGTTCTTAATCAGCTGAGTACTTTTAGTTCACACGTTGTTTATGATTTATTTGAATTCCCTTATACTGCATTACTTTTTATCTATTCTATGTTGGTTTACCATTTATTTACTAATCTAATGTTTTATTTGATTAACTAGCCCAGGTCTTTTTTTCATAACTTTTCATGTTTAGTTTAAGCTGCACTTCAAAATCTGTCTTTCTTTCTTACTTTCCATCCTTACACTAACCTCCTGCTTTACTCTTTGCTGTATTCTTTATTTATTCATCACTCTATATTTGCTCTTCACTTTAATGTATTGTGTCTGTTTCGGAAACTTAGATTCTTAAACTTGTTTTTTCCTCCCATTACCTTTTCTTCCTCAGTTGTCACTTTTACTGCCTTTTTTTTCTTGACATTTCGGTTGTTCCTTCTTTCCATTTTAAATGTTTTGAAGGAGCATTTGTGGTCATGCAGTTTCATATCTTTATGTTAGGGTCCCTGCTTTTGCACATTTTATTAAGCATTGCGACAATTTTTGAATTTATTGTGTAATACCGCTTGCATTCACTCAGTTGTTTCCTCTCGTAATGTATTAACTATGTGTCTGCATCTTTGCTGGTACTTCTATTCCCTTTTTAACTTACTGTCTCTGTAAACTGGTCAAATCTGCTCACCTTCTGCTTTTTGCTGAGTTAAAAGGTTAGTTCTAACCTCATATGTATTTAAAACTTCCATCTTCTTTCTGAATTCTCCTTGCCTTTTTCCTTATGTTGTCCTTTGTTTTTGCTATTTTCTTTGCTATCAGTTGTATTATTCATAGCGATTCTTCCTCTTTTGAAATATTTGTTCTTCCTTTTCTTTTTAGTAATTCTTTTCTGTGGTTATACTGTTCTTTGCTTTTCTCTGCTCTGCTTATCTTTTCATTTCATTTTATTCATGTTGTTTTATACTTTTTTCTCTTCATATTTCCCCTTCACATTTATTCCTAACTCACCTTTAATCTGTCAGGTTTCTTTCTCACATCTGCAGTATATTAACAGCTTCTGTTTCAGTGCCTGTGACAGACAGACTCAGTCTCCTAGTTCTTTTTTTTAAACAAAAACATCTTTACTGAATTATCACTTATGTCATATGCAATCATACATTTATATTAATGAAAACAAACTATAGTGACATATTTTCATTTGCAAACAGTGTACATCACATATAATCTTCTAGACAGTTATTCCTCAACCAAAACATTATTCTGCATGTATTGTTCCCACAATTCCCATTTTTTTCTGTATAATTTGCTCTTACCCTTTTCTAAACACCCCACTTCCAGTTCTTTTATCTCTGTTGTTGTATTCACTACTTGTAATACAGTTGACTTAGATTATGATTTTAATTTTCTAGTAATTGCTTTTTTGGCAGCCACTAGAATTAAATTCAGCAAGGACTTATTATTTTTAGACAATTCAGATCCTGTATCATAGCTAAAAAAATAATTTCCATAGTGATACTAATTTATTAACCCAGTATTTGTGGCAGAGTAGTCTGCAGGTAATATTTAAAGTCTCACATTACACCACCAAAATATTTTTTTATTTGTCTGTTTTTACTTGGAAAGTCAGACTGGGTAATATGTATTTTTCAGCGGAAGCCCAGGGAGAAAAGCTTCATTTGCATACATTGCACTATACTAAGTTCCAGCTAAACACAAGAGTAATTACATTTCTATTTATATTTATACAAAAACAGTAGTTACATTTATACATTCTAAGATTTTACAGAGGTGGAAGTTGTTAAAGAGAAAGCCCACATGCAACTTAGTGAATTATACAATCAGCCGTTATGTATAAAAATAGTTTTAGCATTTCAGTGAGAGGTTGAGTATATTCTGTTTAAGGAGAGTATTTGGAGAATATTATATGGTGAACATAAAGTCTCAACCTTGAGATGAGCATATGCAGGACCAGAATTGCTTAAGATGTTGTTTAAGCAGTGGTTTAAAACTGTTGAGTTTGCTGGAGGGTTTTATTTGTATGGGGATACTATCCCAGAATTTAACAATATATTGAGAGTAGAGCGAGTCTCCTGCAAAATTATTTGAGTTATTTGTAAGTAATAAGAATTTGTTACTAGAGCAGAGATCCCTTGCTGGACAAGTTATGTAGTGCAGGGCATTCTTCTGAATGAGTAACGAGTTTGTTTACTGTAGTTAGTTGTGAATATGTTAGGTACTTGTGTAGTTCAAGCCAGTTTAATTGTTTTAAACTATGACAATGATTGGTCCTATGAGGGAGATTGATGGTAAATGTAGCTATTTTATTGTATCAGGAGGCAAGTTTCTTTATTTGAGTATTATTTAAGTTGGTTAGGATAGGAGTGGTGTATAAGAGAGTTGGCAATTAGATGGTGGTGGCCATAATTTTTCTTGCAGTATCTATAAGGAATCTATTGATCCTATAAAAGGAGCCTAGTTTCTAATGTTTTTTTTATAGTGTGCAGTGTATGCTTGTCATATTTGAGACTGTCATCTGTTATAACACCAAGAACTTTTCTGTGAGTTACAGTTTCAATGACAGTATTATTTGCTGACTTTATGGTAAAAATAGCTTTTCATTTTGACAACTTTTTAAGGTAAAAAGTATTAACTTTGTTTTCTTGGGGTTGAGTAGGAGGTTTGATTCTTTGAGCCAGCTTTCTACAGGGCAAAAGATTTTTGGGTAATGACTTGGAGCTTATTTATTGTCGAGGCTACACATTTTAATGTTGAGTTGACTGTATATTGAACTAAACTAGCATGGTGAATGGAGATATGGAGGTCATTAATAAATATATTAAACAGGAGAGGACCCAGGATAGAGCCTTGAAGGACACCTGCAGTATTTAGTTGAAAGGATTAGAAGGTTTGTTGCCTTTTAACTGCTTGTTGCTTTCCAGCTAGGTAACTAAGAAACCACAATGAGGAGGATTGTGAAAGTCCTACTGAAGAGAACTGAACGAGCAGTTGCTGATGCGAGATAATATCAAATGCCTTTGACAAGTCTAAGAACATGGTTGTCACAAGCAGACCATTGTTTCTATGTAGATTTATTATATTGGTAAAATGTAATAGAGAAGTAGTGGTGCTGTGTTTGGGTCTAAAATTAAGTTGTGTTTCTGAGAGCAGGTTATTTGAGTTTCGGTATTGCATAAGCTGCATATAGATGCATTTCTTTAATATTTTGGAGAGGGGAGAGAATCACTATCAGTCTGCAGTTATTAAACTCTGCCAATGTGCCGCCTTTCTGTAGTGGTATGATGTAGGATTTTTTCCACAGTGATGGGACATATT
The DNA here is from genome assembly GCF_019279795.1 of Protopterus annectens. Classification (NCBI taxonomy): domain Eukaryota; kingdom Metazoa; phylum Chordata; order Ceratodontiformes; family Protopteridae; genus Protopterus; species Protopterus annectens. Next base: position 1,567,440,133 of record NC_056741.1, read on the forward strand.
TTTCTGCTATGGACCTATTAATTAGTGTGGACACAGGGAAGACTAAGACTTCTACAGCTGTGGAAGTAGTTTTTAGTTAAATGTGAGTAATATGTTTCCAATTACCTCTTTAGTCTCCAACACCTCCATCATTTGCAGTCTACCTGAGGAAAAATGTTTGGAGTCTACTTGGGGTATAAAAATACCTATGCAAACACTTCCAAGCAAAAATTTTAAATCTTGTAGACTTTGTTGCATATTTGGGAGTCATACATATATCCTCACATTGTTTCTTTGAGAATTGCTTAGCCAATCTCTCTTCCCAGTCCTTTCTAACCTCCTCCGATTGATTCCTAGTTAATAACAGAAGAAACCAAGTCAGTCAGCAGCACAGCAAACACCTTTTAATCCACAAAGATAAAATCTACAAGTAACGGTTAAGCGTTTTCATCTGACATAACAGACATTTTCAGTGTAAGCACTGACTCTGCTATTTAATTGTTAATTTGATTGAGTAACTTGGTTCTGAAGACGTCTGTGATGTCAGATGAAAGTGCTTAACTGTTACTTGTGGATTTTATCTCTGTGGTTTAAAAGGTGTTTGCTGTGCTGTTAACTAACTGACTTGGTTTCTTCTGTTATTTGCTGAATTTTACTTGGTTGAGCACTGTGTGGATTTCAATTTGTGATTCCTATAGTTATCATTAAATATTTTATATGCTGTGCTAATATTAATATACCTTTTAACAGCAGCTGTTCTAGATTCAGCTAAAAACTGTGATAGCACTGGTCTTTTACTTAGGATCCTCCTATTCCTTTATATTTGCTTATACTCTATTATCAATCCTTGATAGGGAAGACCGGCTCTAGCTTGCAGTCCAAATGTATTTTTGGCCTCTTCCCATTCTATTACCTTTCCCATTCTAATTATTTTCTCCCAGTACCTTAGCTCCTTTGCAATATTTCTCCAGCAAGTTCCACCCCCCTTTGCCTATTCTCTGTACCCCTAGTTGCAGTCATTTCTATTGCAGAATCTCCTTTCTCCATTCCCATGTTGGCTTAGTTCTTGGAATAGTTTTTGCTTCTATATGAATATGATATTCTGTACGGCTATTGTTACTCTCCTTAAGGATCTGCATGAATCCCAGTGTGTCTCCTTATTTCTTGAGTTTCCCCACTGTTTCATCATCATCCCTTTGCACTTTGAGTTATAGCTTTCTGTTTGTGCTTTGTACAGGAGTTTAACCGTAACTCTAAAATATCCCTACAAATCTGGTAATCCCAAGCCACTTCTTTTCTATTGGAATGATCAACTTATTCCACTTGGCTCTTGCCTTCTTCTCCCAGACTAAACCCTTTAGCTCTTGTTATCCACAACATCTCCTCTGGTTGATAAAAATATGCTTGACCTGTGTTTTAAACTAAACAGACTAAAAACAGTTTCACTGCTTGTATCTTGCTATTCTTGTACATAAAGCAGACCTTCCAGTTTCTTAGTTTTTGTGTTATTTTTGTTTAGTCTCTTCCCACATATTCCTAGCTGCCATAACATAATCATTTTAACCCTTATTCTTAAGTACTTCATTTTATCATGTCCCAATAAATATGGGTATTGCAGAACTAATTTGCGTGTGGGTACATAGTTTACAGCTATTGCATTTGTTTTATCTTCATTAGTTTAGGTTCATAGGAGGTTACTAGGCTACCTGCCCTAGAGCTTTTGCAAGCCTAGCCATGTTAACCCCAATTATCCCCATTTGCTGTTTTTTGGTTAGATTGCAGAATGAATTTATGAACAGAGCTGTTCTGTGATCAACACCAGCTACCCCTGTCCATGAGGACATGGGTACCACCCCAGGGACAAATTTGCAGTCTCCCAGTTTAATTATCTGAGTTGTGTTTGAATAGGGTTAGTGGGGAGCTCTGTTTTACATGAATAGGGAGTCTATTCCAGAGAAGCATCAGTCTCTGGGAGACATATCTGTCTGTCCAGCATGATCTGTTAATGTCACAGGCTAGGTTGAGATCCTTAGAGCACGTGACTCTTGAACCATTTGACTTGCGAGTGTGCAGCATTTCCATTAGGACAGGGTAGGAGATTGCCATATAGGCCAGGTATAAGTCACCTCTCAGCAGCCTATAAGATACTGAGTAAAGTGACAGGGCTCTCAGCCTATCCATGTAGGTCATGGTTTGGTGTCCCTGTATTTTCTTAGTGAGAAATCGATGAGGTCTCTCCAGCTGCTGCAGGTGTCTGGTGAGGTACATGCATAAGGGTACATTATACTCTATTAGTGGTCTGATGAGTGTTGAGTATAATGGAATTATAACATTCCTTGAACTGGATGAGGTACGGTATATAGAAGGCCTTCCTTACTACTGATAAAAATTGATGGTCAAAGTTCAGACTGCTGTCAACCTGTGTTCCCAAGTCTCACACCACTGAGCTGGAACTCAGGGGTGGCACTGCCAATATTGTAATTTGTAGGTGAATTCCAATTTGCCAAAGGGAATAATAATGCATTTTTTTTTTGCATTTAGTTTTAGACCATGGCTTTGGCACCAGTCATTTATATGTGTCATCCATTCTTGTAATATGTTGATATTGTAGGGGGACTCAATGATTACTCCTAGTTTGCATTCAGTACTGAACTTGGTGAGCCAAAGGCTGTCTACCTTGGCCTGGACTTCTGAGAAGTAGATGCCAAAAAATAAGGGTCCCAGCACAGACTCTTATGGTACTCCATTGGTGATGAATCTACTGGTGGAGGTGGAGTCACCAGCTCACCAGTTTTAACAGAGTATGTTCTGTCAATGAGCCAATTGGCTACCCATCTAGTAACGTAAGGGTTAATCCCTATTTGGAAGAGTTTCTGAATGATGCTAGAGTGGGGAATTGTGTCAAAAGCATTGGCAAAGTCGAGGTAGGCTGTGTGCAGTGTCTTACCTTCATCCATGGTTTTGGTGATATCCTCAAAGAAGTGTACTAGGTTTAATAAGCATGATCTACCCTTAAAGAAGCCAAACTAGGTTGGTCCAGCATTGGAAGTTGCCTATGTCATTGTTGATAAGGTTTATGATCATTCTTTTCATGGGCTTGCAGATGAACCTGGTTAGACTTATGGGTCTGTAGTTCCCAGGGTCAGTTGATGGCCTCCCTTTGTGCAGGGGGATTACTGTTACTGTTCTGCATTCTGCAGGAACATAGCCAGTTCACAAGATATGATTAAAGAGAACACCAATTGGGTTCACTGGGTATTGTTTTAGATTATTTAGTAAACAACCAGTGGATATTAGCTGGTCCTACTGAGGCCGTGTTTTTGGCCTTGGTGAGTGCAGAGATGGCCTGTGTTCTCGAGACTGTAGGCAGAGGGCTGGTGTCAGGTGGGGATGGGAAGGTGATGTTTGCACTGAGTCTGTCAGCTAGCAGGTTGGCAATATCATCTGGTGTAGTATGAGTGATTTTTATCTACAACCAGTTCAGCACATAAATGGGCATTCCCTTTTAGACTTCAGACTTAGTTAAATAATACCTTGTGATTATCCTTGGCTAGGGATATGATTTTTAGTTTCATAATTTGCTTAGAAGACTTTACAAGATTTCTGATGTTGTTATTTAGGCTTAGGAGGGAACTCTTCCTCTACAGAGTGATATCCCTCTTGCTTTTGGACAACAGTTTCTTCCTCTTGTTATGGTGGCTTGTTTTTGTGGGAAGACCTGGTTTTGATCTGGTCAGGTACAGCAGAGTTTATGTAGTTGCTTAAGTGTTTGTACAGGACATTTGCATACACTTCTGCATAGTGATCATTGTTGTTGGCAATTGTGGGTGTTATGAAGATTTTTATACTATTACTTAGTATGCTGTAGTTAGCTTTGGTGAAGTTTTTTTATAATTTTTGTTCCTGTAAGGGTGTCAGTTCCAGTATTTATTCAAATGAAACTGGTTTGTGGTCTGACCTAAAGAGGGAGGGCATCATGCATCGGGAGGTACAGTGACCCCCGCCCATGTTGGTGATTACTATGTCCAGAACATTAGACCCCCTAGTGGGGGGTGCAGACTATCTGTTCCAGAGCATTTGTGTTAACTAAGTCCAGGAACCTCCAGATGAGCGTGTTTTTGCTCATGTATATCCCCCAGTCTATGGAAGGATAGTTAAATCTCCTATGACTAAGGTGTTAGGTTGTATGGCAAGGGATTCCAGTAAACTGAGGTAAATGGTGTGGCTACCCTGGTTCATGGTGGGGCATCTATACCTACCAATGATGTGGCATGGTACTTTCCGAATAGTTAGTTGGACATGGAGTGGTTCGAGAGAGTAATCCTGTTTGACTAGTCTCAAAGAGCATTTGGTTTTAATGAAGACTGATAAACCTCCACCTTTGGTTCCTTCACTCTCATTATGAGGTCTGAACATGTAGAAGGCATTGTGGCCATGCACGACTGGGGTGCTTTCAGCAGCCTTGAACATGTCTCAGTAACTGTACAGACATCGCCATCTCCCAAGGTGAGGAGTACTTCCAGGGAGTGCAGTTTCATGTTTAAACTCCAGGCATTAAGCAGCATGACCCTGAGTTTGTCTTGATTAGATTTTGTTACGTTGGAAATTTTTTTTTTGACATTGCTTAAAAAGGCACTATGGGGGAGACTAGGGCCTTTGCCAGTATCTAAAAGCCTAGGGGTGACAGGTTCAGACCTTCTCTAGCAAAGCAGTGAGGTCTGTCTACCATATCCTCCCAGGCTGCCAGATACTGGATACCCCTAGACTGACACCAGAAGCTGAGCCAATTGTTGAAGTCAATCATTTTTTTGTTTATGCTGTGGCATCATCCCAGATGAGGGTAGGATACTGCTTAGAGCAGGGATATTCCTGTCTGGGGGACATCTGTCATGTCTGTCTCTGTATAGTCCAGAAAGGTACTTCTCAAGTCATTCACTCCAATATGGAGTATGACAGAGTCATAACAGTACTTGTTGTGAATGACGTGAGTACTTGTTGTGAATGACGTGAGTACATGCATGATTTGTTGGATCCTGGCACCTGATAGGCAACTGACCGTGACCTTCTTCTTGTCCATTCTGGTAAGGGGGACATCTATGTGTCTCACTATGGAGTCACCTATGACCAAAACATTTCATGTATTTTGCCTTAGGGGCTTATTTGTTGAGACACAGGGGTGTGTGTGTGTGTGTGTGTGTGTGTGTGTGTGTGTGTGTGTGTGTGTGTGTGTGTGTGTGTGTGTGTGTGTGTGTTGATATGTGTAATAGTTTCTGTATGCTTAATGGTGAGTGTGAGTGGTATGCATTTTGGACATCTCTGAATTTTGGTAGGCTTTTAGTGAGTACCTCCACATATGTGGGTTTATGTGCTGTTTTATGTGCCGTGACCTTATTTTGTATGAGAGGTGAGGTTTGCGTGAGAGGTGAAGTGTGTGTGCTGACGTTTGATGTCTAGTTTGTTTTTACGTGAGAGAATTGACTCTATTTCCACAGTGTATTTGCATCTCTCACATGGGGTGTTAGTTTGCTTTAGGAATAAATTGTTGTCAGTATACAAGAAGCAATTGCAACATTGCCTCAAGGTGCCCATATCAATCAAGCTGGCAGGAAAAATTATGGTAAAACGTCCATCCATTGTGACAGGATTTTTCTGAATGTGATATTTGGGATGGACGTGGGATAGCTGGATGGAAACAGCACAAATGAAGCAGCAATACAATTAAATACAGTTAAAGTACAGTGCTGACTTGAAATATGCTTATTTTTCACTTTTTTTCCACTGAATGCTTTGGATTTCAGTGCAAATGCACTCCAGACCTCTCTGGCTAAAGTTGCCAAACATTGAGCAGCTCCGGTAAACTGAGTGCAGACCCAAGCAAATGCAAGTGCAGTAACAAGTGCTTTACAACAGAACTAAGAATCCCTGCAGTATTAGGAATCCTTGGAAATAAGTTCACTAACCCTGAGAAATGTTTACAACACACAAAAACTTTATAAAACTTCGAAATATTTTGGCAGACTTACTCAGAGCAGCTTTTGCAGTATCAGAGGAGGTAGAGCAAGTGCAAAAAATACTTATATCTGCTTTGTATGTCCAGGTGATTTTAGATCCAAGTCTATCAGTCACAGGTGTCCAAGCCATGCACAAGAAAGCTCTGAATAAATGAGCACAATCACAAGAAATTTAATTCTTTTATACAAGCAGGATGAAAGACTTTTATAAAGTTAAACCACATGCCAATCAGATGAAAACACTACAAGCTATGGACCAGCAGTTCCAACCTTGAACTGGTTGAATTTAGTACTCTGCTCCCACCAGAGTGCAAACAAACCCACCCAATGTAAAAGAAACTGACTGTGAGCTCAAGTGCAGTAACAACTGCTTTACAACAGAAGTAAGGATTCCTGCAATATCAGGAATCCTTGGAAATTGAACAATGTTCACAACTGGTGGTTTAGGATCTAATGGAAAATATATTGGCATCTTCCTGCTGTCTTCATCTCATAAGGTGTAATACCTATCTTGGCAGTTGCAGATGGTTAGATTCCTAACAGAATATTTGGTAAATGTTGAACCCAGTCAGTTTGTTATCTGAAAAGATTTGAAACTATCTCAAAATGTTCTGCAAGGTTCCCTATTACATGATCAAAACCTTAGGTTATCGATTACCTAAAGTTCGATCACTAAATGTCGAAGTCTGAAAATTGCGAACGGCCATTTCCACACAAGGACACAAATTGTTTGGCTGTTACGTGTATTTTGTTCTTTCTCCACTGTAGAGCGATCTGGAGTTGGTATATTTAGTTGGGGGGGGGGGGGCAAAGCCTCCCCACTTAATTTCTGTTTAAAACTTTTTTTTTATTTGGCCAATTGGCATTGTTTCTCTATGTGGAAACAGATATTTTTGATGTTAAGAGTTCGCTATTTCGTGATCGACCTTTAGGTGTTCAATAATTTAAGGTTTCGATCACGTAATTTAGACCCACTCTGCAACACTGAAATGTCCTTTTTCTGATTTTATCAGATACAAAATAATATCATCTGCAAATAAAACCTAGTTCTTCATTCTGTTATTCATCTCACTTAAACCATTTCCAGTTATTCCCTTAAATAGACACCTACACATTTTATGCTAAGGTAGAGATGGTCTGAGAAGTGAATGTGGTGACTGGACCATATAGATCCATGAATAATTATTTAAATGAATCCCAATAGAATGAAGTAAACTCACTTAAACTATTTTTAGAGAATATCACAGGTAAGTATTTTTGCAGCTGGTCTTTAGGGGGCCAAGCCTGCCTGCACCACCCCATGTGGCGGGACAACACCATATTCTTCAAACTTATATATACCTACTCCAAGGTTGCACAGCAGTAGAGAAAAAAAGAAACCTTCAGCTATCACTGGAAGTTATTTTAGTGAATCTTCTTGTATCTATCTGCATTAACTGAAACAGCTGTTGGGAGGTTGACATGCTCCAGTGGTGGCATCTAAGGTACATGCATTGGTAGGCTTTTTGATTCCATGGCCCTTTCCTTGGGATGAAATCCCCAAAGGACTTCCACTGCTCCATCTTTCAGATAATATCCAAGGTCCCTTTTCTAGATCTGTTGCAGATATCTGGGATGCATCCTGCTATGGTCCCATTAAGGAACAGTAGTTCAGTGCAAAGTATATTTGCAACAAGTCTGGCATAATTTCAGACTTGATGCGTAGTGCTGACCTTGATTTTATTATGTAGCTCTGGGTTATTGATAACTATGGCCCTTAGTGAACTATGTAGGCATTCCTGACATCTCTTGTTAGTGCCCTAGGCAGAGGTAGATAACCGGGGCTATGGTTCATTTTTTTTTTACTCTTGTAACAGGAAGACCGTTTCCTTTGAAAATGTCCTCACTGCAAGAGACAGTTTTCATTTCCCCTTCATTTACCATCCACTTGGCTGTGTGAATATATTCCTTCAAGAAGTCACCGGTTTCCTCACTGAATTAAAATTACATTAACAGCTTCTTGTAGTCCTTGTTAGCTTTAATATCTGGGTTAATGAATGAGTCGATTGTTCTTGCTAAGGAAGTTAGCTACAAAATGAAAGACTTTGTCTTTATCCATGTTATTAACACTGAACTGTTGGAGCGAATGAAAATTGTTAATAAGAAAATATGTATACTGCATGAGAATGACTTTTAAAACTGTTGTAGATTGTTTGCTTTTCTATTAATATATGTAATGATATGTTACTGATTAAAACTTGATTACAGAGATGTTAATAAATAGTTAATTATTTTATCAAGGGACATCTGACCTTAGATTACTTCACTTTTTCCATACCAGTTTTGGGTTGTAGCATACATTGTTCTTTAACCTGGTGTATATAGTCTCCCTAGAAGAGGAATTTAGTTGTTTGTATTATATATGTCTTTACTTATTTTCCTATAGGTGCCCTTTCTGTTGTTCTGATTGAGTGGCTTTTCTAATGCTTGAAAGAAGTATGAGTATAGTGGAATGACTGATGTATGGCTGTTATTAGAAGCCCTCAAGTGTGATAACATGTATGAAGCTGAATGGTTTATAGGTGGTATGGTTATGGCTAAATGGATTGGTGCCTTTCATGAGAAACTGTGCTTGGGGTTGTTTTGAGAATGCAGAGTATTAATCCCATTTTATGGAATTCAAGATTACCTTTTATTTCATTGTTATTTCCTGAGTGTTGTTTGAAGGGTTAATAGATAAATAGCTTTTGTTCTTAGTAGTGTATATGTAATGTGCTATGGAAATATAATGAAAGAAAAAGGAAGTGTGTTATAGCACATGCCTATGTTACGATAACTGTTGAAAAGTGGGATGCACCAGTGACAGAGAGGAATTTGCATAAGAATGTGATCAGGGATACAAACCATTGCATTTTCCATCAAATAGTTGTTAACAAACAACATTCCAAACTCCTGATTTGTTTTTAACTAGTAGAAGGATTTTTGGATACATGGATAGGAGGACTACTAGCTATGACAGAGGATTAAGAGATTGTGTTACCAGTACAATTATAAGTAAGAATGAGTCTGACTTTTGGTAATTTGCCCTCTTACCATTTTTTCAAGACGATAATATGAAATTTGAATTGCTTTCGCAGATAGATCAGTTGTCTAGGATAAATTTAGTTTAGTAAATTAGTAATCAAAAAGTGATTGTCTAACTTTATGTAGAGGTGTAACACGGTTGTAATTTATTACCCTTTTAGATCTGTAGAAGTGAGTAATCAAAAAGATTATAACACTTAAGACTACTGAAACATATTTTCTGTGGAGATTCAGTGATTGATGGTGTCATTGTTGGGTGTGTTTTTTTTTTTCATGGTTGATTATTGGTGATACAGTTATCTGCAATTTTTTACTTTTGGACCATGCTGTGTCTGTTCATCCAATTAACTAAGACTTGGAAGAACTGGATTTCGAACATCCATATAACTTGATTACACTGAATAATATTAAGACTTTTGAAAAAAATGTATTTGATAAATATATTAAACCTTTGTTATATCTTAAGCAGACTAACTGAGAGAGAAGGAGTGCCTCTTTAAGTTCACTCCCCTTAAGGCCTCTTTCTTTTTTTTCAAATAATTTTATTAATTTTAACATATTTTTAATATATGAATATAAAGGATGGAAGGAAGATTCAACATTTTTAAGACATTTTTCAAATCATCAAAAAACAAAGTTCAAAATTGGTTTTCATTATATTTAACTATTAAAATCTTCAATCTGTCTCAGCAAGAAGGTTTTGTAAAACAATTTCAGATTTTAACTTCTATACTTCTTTTTCATTATTACATCGGGTAGTGGCTAAATCTATAAAATAACTGAATAATGGAATTGAATCAGATTTCCATTTTTTTGGTAATTACTTTTCTAGCAACTGTTAGGAGACTCCAGCGCATACAGTATTGCTTACTATTCATAACAGAAGTTATTGAAGCATTTACCACAATTCTTGCTCTTGTAAGGTCAAATTTATCTATCCATATTGCCTCAAAGTAATTGTTTATATCCTTCCAATACTAATCAACTTTTCTGGTACCCACAAATATGTTTTATCTAAGCTGCTTCGGTTATTTTACATCTCCAGCATTTAGAAATCTCTGACTTACTAAATTTTGATATTTGTAAACCGACAAACAGAAACAAGCGAAATAACAAAATGGCAGACCAAGCAAGCACCGAAATGCCCAAAAAAACCTTAGTTAAATCCTTATTGTGCACGAAGAAGCGTGTTCAATTTAAATTATGAAGGCAAAAGTTGAAATTCACATTCTAAGATGGAGCCACCACTGGAGTCGGATAAAAAACCTTAACGCAATTTATTGTTAAAACAAAGTAGTCAAAGCTACAGCTTCATCAGAGGTACATGTTAAACAAAGCACCAAAGTCAAGTTTATATAAGGCACACCCTTACCTTAATTACCAACATAATCACAAGTATGGGCGTATCAGCAACAATTCAACAAAATAACAAGTTTTAAAATCCTCTATTTAAAAACCTACAAAAAAGTGTATACAGTGCTTGATAATCAGTTAATAGGCATTGAAATGCATGAATACATCCATAAAGTTGTATGTATATATACACAATAAAAAATGTATATGAATATGTAAAAATATATAAAAGTATATAAAGAGTATATAAAAATATATAAGAAAATTCCTGAGCAATCCTATATAAGGAAGCCACTGTAAATCAAGTCTTAAGTATTGTTACTAGTTAATATAAGGTTTAAGTAATAGAACAAAATGTGTGTAAATACAGGTTTCTATTCAAAAAAGTGTTAAATGAAAAACAAGAAGCCAGAAGTTATCTTCTATAGCTCCTCATTTTCAGAACACATGCTATATTGCAATACTCATTCAAACCTGGGTATGAAAAGGAGTCTAATAGTATTTGCCATTCTAACTCCCTGTTTTCTAAAAAGAGGGGTACTGGGCCCCCTCTTTCCGATTTTACTACCTGATCTATTGCAATAAAGTGGAAACTGTGTCCTTGGTGTTTTATTACATGTTTAGCTAAGGCATTTTCTTTTTTTAGTTTTCTTATTGCATAGTCATGTTGGTACAATCTGTCCCGGAGTCTCCGGTCAGATTTGCCTATAGAAAATGCCTCACAGCAGTTACACTTAGCTAAATAGACTATAGATCTGGATTCACAATTAAGTCTATGTGTAATATTATACTTTTTACTACGAATTACAAATAAATTAGAGGCTCTAACAAAGTGACAATAGTTACATGCCCCACACTGAAAACAGCCTTTTGTTCTAGTCAGCCATTCTGTCTGTCTGCTTCTTTCTAGGAGAGTTTTCAGGTTGTTGCCCCTCCTATATGCTATCAAGGGTTTACTACCTAATTTTTCCAAAAGTTCCTCGTTGTTTGTTATGTAGTACCAGTTCTTATAAAGAATGAATTGAATGTTCCTCGAGTCAATACTATAATTCGTGATAAAACTGTTTGCAAAAAAAGTTTCAGTTGCCTTCATAATTTAAATTGAACACGCTTCTTCGTGCACAATAAGGATTTAACTAAAATTTTGATATTTGGAATGGCATAATAAAATGTCTATGAATATACTTCCACATGAAAATTTTCTAATATAAACCTGTGGATGATAAGCACATAGATTTTAATATCAAAATTCTGTTTTATTAATTGGCTTGATCTTCTGCCTCTCTTGATTCAATACAATTCCAAAATACTGTTACGTTTATTGTTAATTATAATTTTATAGTATTTAGAGAACCCCCCCCCCGTAAATGTAATATTCTCTTGAGTAATAGATATTAAGTATTCAAAAATGGTAGAAAATGTATGTTTTTCATTATCATTCATATAACCAACTGACCATTACATTTTTCAAGTATACTATGTAATGTTAATCTGTGTGTATTATCCATACTATATTTCCTCATTTGTTCTAATGTTGACACTGATCCTTTATTAAACAATCATACTAAAGTGTTATATTTTCATTTTTAAGAAGTAACATGATATTAAGGTTTTGACATTCTGTGAGTCCTGATGTACATGCAATTGAGAATAATATAAACTTCCATATTTAAGTAATGGAAAACGTTTCTAATAGTTTCTAAAAATGTTCAATATATTCATCATATAATTTGAACTCGAACTTCTGTGTATAAGACAGGGGAAGTGTTCAAGAACTAATTACTTCTCCTGTTGATGAAATGAAAGTTTGGTGACTGAACTTTCTTTGTTTATTGTTCGCTGTTCAGCCATTCAATTGTTAGTCCATTCTACAGCTGAACATATACCCACTTTTTTAATAACCATAAAAATGTATTATATATGATTTCATTTTTACATAAATCATTATATGCATATGAAAAAAATTAAATTTGTAGACGTGAGTTAAGTTCACTCCCCTTAAGACCCCTTTCTGACTTCACTAATTAGTGTAAGAATCAGAGGGTTCATGCTCTAGAAGGTGATTAGTCTGAAAGAACTGACCTGCAGTAAAAGAAGGAATTGTTTATTGTTTAAAAGCATATAGTATAAGTTCATCAATGTGCAGAGGTAGTAATAACAGTTCCCATTTTTAATAGAAGATTTAAATTAAATAATTTGTTATTGTGTAATGAAAATGTATTAGATTTGTATTTTGACAAAATAGGAAAACAGAGACAAAAAGTAAAACAGAACAGAGATCATAGAACACATACATTATGATTGTTTTGTCTCCTTTTTTTCCTCCTCTGCCATTCAGCAAATAGTATAGGCAGTGAATAATTAAAGAAAAATGTAAGGTACAGAAACATAAAAAATCATTGCTGTGATATTTGGATAGAAAGTGAAAACAGCAGTTGTGTATAATATAGTGACATGGGACATCTTTATACCTATTAAAGTCAAAGGAAAACTTTATTGTTACTTCGATTCACACAAGTGCGAACCGAGCAAAATTACGTTTCTTTGGACTCAATGTGCATATAGTACATAGACTACATTTAACATGACGATAATACACAAAATTCTGTTGACACAAACGGCAAACACAACAATGAGAAATACATGCATTATTGCACTGATTTAACAGATTGTTACTCATTACTAGGTTATTAGCTTATTTTCACTGGAAAAAATTGTACTTAAGTGATCAATTTAAGGCCTACATTTATATTGCACAGTAAGACAGTTCAGTTTGATTACTGCTGACTTTGCTCTCTGGGTGCAGGTAAGACCTTGGTACATATTGCACTATAGAGACTTTTCAGTATTGTTGGATTACTGCCTTAATGTCCATTGTGAAGGGTACTGTTCCTAGAGTTCAGTAACCTGATGGCTAGTGGAAAAAAGCTGTTTCTGAATCACGTGTTTTTGCAGCATATGCATCGAAAGCACCTTCCTGATGTTAAGTGTGAGAACAGCTTGTAAGCAGGATGAATGTTATTACTGGTTATTTTCCTTGCCCTGCTGAGACATCTGGCTGTGTGCAGGTCTTGTATGGATTTTGGAGGGAGTTCCTGATAATCCTCGCAGCCGCTTCCACTACCCTCTGGAGGGACTGGTGCTCTGAAGCAGAGCAGCTTCCATACCAGACTATAAAGCTGTTTGTCAGTATACTTTCGATGGTGCCCCTGCAGAAGATTATGAGAGCCGTTGATGGTAGGTTTGCTCTCCTCAACCTTTGAAAGAAGTAAAGCTGTTGGTGCACTTTCTTAACGTCATTTGTGATGGCTGACCATGCCAAGTCTTCTGCAGTGTGCAAACCCAGAAATGTTGTGCTTTTTACTCTCTCAACTGTTTCTTCATTGATTACAAGTAGAGAGTGCTCTCTGTTGCTCTTCCTGTAGTCCACAATTATTTATTTGGTCTTGTTGACATTTAGTGCAAGATTATTGCTATAACACCAACTTATGAACTGATTCACGTCCTTCCTATTGGCTGTCTCGTCATATGAGGTCCACAACTGCCATATCATCTGCAAATTTGATGATATGGTTTGAGCTGTGCTTGGCAGTACAGTCATTGGTTAATATGGTGAAGAGCAGGGGAAATTAGATGAACATTTAGAGAGAGATTTAAATAATAGTTGATTTTAAATAGTAGTAGGTGAAATTACGTGAGCATTTAGAGAGAAATTACATAATAGTTGGGCTAAGGGTAAAAATCTAGAAGTTATGAATACTATGAACTTTAGTTATTCACAACAGCTAGTGAAGAATTTATCAGAAGATTCATTTCATTGTGATAGATGGGACCATGTTTTGTTCAATGCAGAATATAGAAAATTACAGAAGTAGAAGTGAGTTCAAAATAAAAAAAAGAATGAGACATTATCTGAAGATTTAATAAAATAACTTTAACCATTATTTGTGAATAGGAATATCTCTGAAGAGTTAAATAACAGAAATAGGAAATGTAAAATGTTATTTTGTGAAAGTTATGAAGCAGCTTAAATTAATGAATAAACAGTGAAGAATAAAGAAAGTTTAGGAAAGAACTAAAAGAAGAAGTTGAACAGTGGAATAAAGGTAAGAATTAAAACAGAGGAAACCAAGAAGTGTTGGAAGAGGAAAGTAGAGAATGAATAAAAAAAAAATGAAGAATATAAAACTGGCATTGAAAAGCATCCACCAACTCATTTGTCAGATATGCAACCTGCATGAGGTTAAGTGCTCAGTAATAGGCAGTGTATGCATTACCATGGTATAACTCATACCACACTTTTCGGCCATCTAACCTGGACCAGAACACCAAAGGCGGAGGTGTGTCCATATTCATTAAGGATATCCACACCTCCAGGCTAGTTGCGCAGCATAATGCATCCGAGGTTATCCAAGTGCAACTAACTCTGGGCAAAACTGCAATCGAAATTGTAGTTTGCTACAGATCCCCCACCATGCCCCAGGATTCCCACTCCTCTTTTCTTGATCTACTGGAAAATATTAGGGTTCAACCAAACACCCTAATAATGGGCGATTTCAACTACTCCACCATTAACTGGGAAAACTACTCATGTACCAACTCCTTCACTCAATGCTTTCTGGAATTCATAAATTCCAGTGCCCTGGATCAACTTATCCACACCCCCACCAGGGGCAACAATATCCTAGACTTAGTCATTACCAACATAAATGACTGGTGTTCCACACCTGAAATCAACTCCTTATTGGTCATATCCGACCATAAGCCAATCACCCAAGATATCCGCATGCCGCCCCCACCCACTATTGAGGAAACTACGGTAAGAAATTTCTCCAAGGCCAACTTCATGCTTCTTAAGACAGAAGTGGTGAACTTTATGACACCAATGCAGATGGACAATACAGCTGTGACTGCTGAATCCTACACAAATGCACTCTATAAGCACTTATACGAGTGCATCCCAAATAGAACCAAGACACTATCCTCCAAAAAAAGGAAGCCAATTTGGTGGTCCTCTGCCATAAACAAACTCTGCAACAGAAGGAAGAAACTGTTGCAAAAGAGAGTAAAATCCCATGAGTGGAGGAGTTCCTGGTCAGCCTCTGTAAGAAGCTGAGATCCCTTATAAGATCCTCCAAAGCTAGCTACGAAAACAAAACCACCACTGATTCTAAGGGCAAACACAAAGCATTCTTTAGCTATGTCAAGAATCTCAATGGCAACACCCAGATCTGCTTTGAGTTACAGCACAACGGCACGAAAATTACAGAACCAATTGATATTGCCAACATCCTGGCAGATAGCTTCAGTGCTAACTTTACCCCCCTCTCACCCCCTAAAGGGGCCATAGCTATACAGGAAGAATGCAGAGTCCCTGTAATCACATCTATGCAGGTAAAAGCTACACTCTCTAAAAACCAAAAAAACAGCATCCATGGGACTGGACAACATCCCAGGCTGCGTTTTACACGAACTTCAGAATGAACTGGCTCCCCACCTAAGCACCATGTTCAATCATAGTCTCACGTCAGGCTCTGTGCCCACTGCATGGCGCACAGTAACAGTTATCCCACTCCACAAAGGGGGAGCCACCACTGATCCTGGGAACTATTGCCCTATTAGCCTGACGAGTCTGATCTGCAAGGCCATGGAACGTATCGTCATGGAATGCATAAACAAAGACATTGGTAACCTCCAAACTCTGGACCCCATCCAGTTTGGGTTTGTGAAAGGCAGATCATGCCTTCTGAACCTGATCGACTTCTTTGAGGCAGTCACCAAAGCTGTAGACGAGGGTAAGGTGGTTCACACAGCC
The DNA here is from genome assembly GCF_019279795.1 of Protopterus annectens. Lineage (NCBI taxonomy): Eukaryota > Metazoa > Chordata > Ceratodontiformes > Protopteridae > Protopterus > Protopterus annectens. The sequence continues at coordinate 1,567,456,354 of NC_056741.1, forward strand.
TGTCTTGACATTGCCAAGGCTTTCAACACCATCCCCCATTCTGGAATTACAGCTAAACTCACTAAACTAGGTATAAATCCCTACATCACAAGATGGGTTGCCAACTGACTTACTGACAGAACCCACACTGTAAAAGTTGCAGACTCCAAATCTGACTTCAAACCAATGACAAGTGGAGTACCACAGGGTTCAGTCCTGGGACCTCTCCTGTTTGGTATCTACTTCTCTGAAGTACAGGCTAACAGAGAAGGCCTCTGGCTAGCGAAGTTCGCAGATGACTGCAAACTAGGAGCCATAGTCAAGTCCCCAAATGATGTGGACATCCTACAGAAGGGCCTCACCGAGACAGAAGTCTGGTGTCAGAGGCATGGCCTCAAGCTCAGTGCCAAAAAGTGCATTGTCATCCCCTTTGGTAAAAACTCTGTACCCATGAACTACCACATAAATGGCAGTTTACTTAATGCCGAATGTGTGATAAGAGACCTTGGGACCCAGGTGGACAGTAGTCTCTCCTTTGATAATTACATCATCACAGTAGTCAGGAAATCCTTCTATGTGGCACACCTCATCAAAAAAGGGTTCTCATCCAGGAAAAAAGAGGTCATTGTTCCTCTCTACTTGGCACTCATTAGACCCATTATAGAGTACAGTGCCTCTTTTGGAAGGTACCTCACAAGACATCTGCAGCAGCTGGAAAGACCACAGAAGTACCTCACAAAGAGGATTACTGGCCTCAAACAGATGCCCTACACTGACCGTCTCAAAAACCTCCAGCTTTCCTGTGTAGCATATCGCCTACACCGAGGAGATGTCTGCCTAACATATAAGCTATGTTAAACCCAGAGCTGTTGGACATGCTACACCTAACGAAATCTCAATCCCTCTGAGCTACACACTCTAGGGACCTAAACCTTGTCACCACAATAAACAGGACATGCTTGAGGGATAGATTCCTGTCCCAGTAACTTCCTATACTGTGGAACAAGCTACCCATCTATGTCAAGCAAAGTTCCTCATTAGCACTCTTCAAGAAAAATCTTGATGAGTGAATGGGAAATAGGAAATACACCCCGGGGATCACTTCTTTGGCTCTACTCGACAGGGGCACAGGAAGCTAACTTTCTTGGGTGGCATAAGCCAGGGAACCTTGTTGGCTAGGCTTACTTATTCCCTTGGGCCAATAGCCTAGTACCTACCTATGAACCTATGTTGCCTTATTCACAAAGTCATTTTTAAGCTGTGCCTTATTTATTCTTACATGTGCAGATTCTGACTCACATTTTTTCACAGCTTCTTCTCCTTTATCTTCCTGTACCTCTGAAAAAAAAACTGCAGCAGTGTGAGACACTCACAAGGAGTATACCATCAGAAATTACTACCAGCTTGGCATGTTATACTGTATAACAACATTTTTTCAGCCCTAGTAATGTACAAAGTATATATAATTGGTTTTGAGGCACAAAGCACATGTGCTGTATATGAAATTTGGTTTGCCATTTTTGGTTGGAATTCTGTTAATTGGCCCAAAGGCAGATGGCTAGCTTATAAGTCTGTGACTGCTGCATGCCATGGGGAATCTCAGTTTAAGTGTACATCAACAGTGACAGCAGTAGCATCTTTGGTATGTCTGTATCTGTTGACAGTACTTGCTCCCACTACAGCAATAAAAACTTGAAAAGAAAGCATGAGACCCATTTTATGTGCATTAGTGCCAACACTCACATGTGCGCACGAGCTGAACAAACTGTCATTGTGCCATTATGTAGCATGCACAGCAAGCTGCTGACATTTGTACTGATAGTTGCTAGCCTACAGGTAAAAACCCACACTCAGAGTGGTCCTTTAACACTGAATTAATTAACTGAATGTCTCATGCTGCTGTCATCCACATCTTGGCTCTGACATGATGTCACCTGGCAAGGTCTCAAACTTTGAAAGGTTGTCAGGCTGCAGCACCCCTGATTCTGTCTTGATTTTTAGGTGATCATATGTTTCCAAATCTCCAGTACAATGAGAGTCTTGGAGATACTCTGGCTTTGCGCTAAACTACAGTTATTGGTGTGCTACTCCGAGAGCTGCTGGAGTGAATTAGCTCAGTGGATGGCAAGAGCCTGAGATTATATCCCTTCTGTAGAGGTCTTTATGTGAACTTACTGACAATTAACACAGTGTATGCCACAGACTATAAGTTTTACAGGGGTGAGTATAGGAGCTATCAGACTGCAGCTTGTCCTTTATTAAGCAATATGAGCCACAGATCTGATATGATAATTCACTTTATACTGTTTACACCAACAGGGTGCTGGTGGAAATTGGGCTACTGTTGGCCGAAGGAGGAGAAGAGGGGGAAAGCGTGCCCGAAGGCAGGTAAAGGCTAGGACTGTGATAGTGAGGGTCGGAACTTTGAATGTTGGCAGTATGACTGGTATAGGGAGAGAGCTAGCTGATATGATGTACTGAAGGAAGGTTGGTATATTGTGTGTGCAAGAGACAAGAAGGAAGGGGAGCAAGGCTAGGTGTATCGGAGGCAGGTTCAAATTGTTTTATCATGGTGTGGATGGGAGGAGAAATGGTGTAGGGGTTATCCTGAAGGGACAGTATGCTAAGAGTGTTTTGGAGGTGAAAAGAGTGTCGGATAGAGTGATGTTTATGAAGCTGGAAATTGATGGAGTAATGATGAATGTTGTTAGTGCATATGCTCCACAAGTTGGGCGTGCGATGGATGAGAAAGAAAAATTTTGGAGTGAGTTGGATGAAGTGGTGATGACTGTACCCAAGGGTGAGACTGGTGATTGGAGCAGATTTCAGTGGGCACGTTGGTGAAGGGAACAGAGGGGATGAGGAAGTGATGGGTAGGTATGGTGTTAAGCAAAGGAATGCAGAAGGTTAGATGGTAGTAGATTTTGTGAAAAGGATGGACATGGCTGTGGTGAATACGTATTTTAACAAGAGGGAGGAGCATAGGGTGACATACAAGAGTGGAGGAAGATGCACACAGGTGGATTATATCTTATGTAGAAGGGGCAGTCTGAAGGAGATTGGAGACTGTAAAGTGGTGGCAGGGGAAAGTATAGTTAGGCAGCATAGGATGGTGGTTTGTAGGATGACATTGGTGATCAAGAAGAGGAGGATGAGTGTGAGGCCAGCACCAAGGATCAAATGGTGGAAATTGAAAAAAGGATAATTAGTTCAGGGAAGAATTAAAACAGGCACTGGGTGGCAGTGAAGAGTTACTGAATAGCTGGGTAACTTCAGCAGAGCTAGTAAGAGAGATAGCTAGAAAGGTGCTTGGTGTGACATCTGGAAAGAGGAAGGAGGACAAGGAGACCTGGTGGTGGAATGAAGAAGTACAGGAGAGTATACAGAGAAAGAGGTTGGTGAAGAAGAAATGGGATTGTCAGAGAGAGGAAGAAAGTAGACAGGAGTATAAGGAGATGAGTGCATGGCAAAGAGAGAGGTGGCTAAGGATAAGGCATATGAAGAGTTGTATGAAAGGTTGGACACTAAGGAGGGAGAAAAGGAATGTACTGATTGGCTAGACAGAGGGACAGAGCTAGTAAAGATGTGCAGCAGGTAAGGGTGAAAAAGGATAATGAGGGAAATGTACTCACAAGCGAGGAGATTGTGTTGAGCAGATGGAAAGAGTACTTTGAGGGGCTGATGAATGAAGAGAATGATAGGGAGAGAAGGTTGGATGATGTGCGGATAGTGAATCATGAAGTGCAGTGGATTAGCAAGGAGGAAGTAAGGATAGCTATGAAGAGGATGAAGAATGGAAAGGCTGTTGGTTCAGATGACATACCTGTGGAGGCATGGAGGTGTTTAGGTGAAATGGCAGTGGAGTTTTTAACTAGATTGTTTAATGAAATTTTGAGAAGTGAGAGGATGCCTGAGGAATGGAGAAAAAGTGTTTTGGTACCGATTTTTAAGAATAAGGGTGATGTGCAGAGCTGTAGTAACTACAGAGGGATTAAATTGATCAGTCACAGCATGAAGTTATGGGAAAGAATAGTGGAAGCTAGGTTAAGAAGGGAGGTGAAGATTAGTGATCAGCAATATGGTTTCCTGCCAGGAAAGAGCACTACAGATGCGATGTTTGCTCTGAGAATGTTGATGGAGAAGTACAGAGAAGGTCAGAAGGAGTTGCATTGTGTCTTTGTGCACTTAGAGAAAGCATATGACAGGGTGCCTAGAGAGGAGTTGTGGTATTGTATGAGGAAGTCGGGACTGTCAGAGAAGTATGTAAGAGTGGTATAGGATATGTACAAGGGTAGTGTGACAGTGGTGAGGTCTGCGGTGGGAGTGACGGATGTATTTAAGGTGGAGGTGGGATTACATCAAGGATCAGCTCTGAGCCCTTTCTTATTTGCAATGGTGATGGACAGGTTGACAGACGAGATCAGACAGGAGTCCCCGTGGACTATGATGTTTACAGATGACATTGTGATCTGTAGTGAGAGTAGGGAACAGGTGGAGGAGACCCTGGAGAGGTGGAGATATGCTCTAGAGAGAAGAGGAATGAAGGTCAGCAGGACTAAGACAGAATATGTGTGTGTGTGAATGAGAGGGAGGACAGAGGAATGGTGAGGATGCAGGGAGTAGAGGTGGCGAAGGTGGATGAGTTTAAATACTTGGGATCAACAGTTCAGAGTTATGGTAAGTGTGGAAAGAGTTGAAGAAGGGGGTACAGGCAGGATAGAGTGGGTGGAGAAGAGTGTCAGGAGTGATTTGTGACAGACGAGTACCAGTAAGAGTGGAAGGGAAGGTCTACAAGAGGGTAGTGAGACCAGCTATGTTATATGGGTTGGAGACGGTGGCATTGACAAAAAGGCAGGAGTCAGAGCTTGACGTGGCAGAGATGAAGATGTTAAGATTTGCACTGGGTGTGGCGAGGATGGACAGGATTAGGAATAAGTATATTAGAGGGTCAGCCCAGGTTGGAAGGTTTGGGGACAAAGCCAGAGAGGCAAGATTACGTTGGTTTGGACATGTGCTGAGGAGGGATGCTGAGTATATTGGGAAAAAGATGCTAAGGATAAAGCTGCCAGGTAACAGGAAAAGAGGAAGGCCTAAGATAAGGTTTATGGATGTGGTGAGAGAGGACATGCAGGTGGTTGGTGTGACAGAGCAAAATGCAGAGGACAGGAAGAAATGGAAACAGTTGATCCACTGTGGCGACCCCTAATGGGAGCAGCTGAAAGAAGAAGAATAAGAAGACACCATATATCTGTAATTATGGCAGACATGCTAGTTGTGCTACCTAGATAACAACAATAGCTCTCTCTCTGATCTGATAAGCAGCATTTTACCATGGCGCTAATGATGTCATGCAGGTCTTGGAGTTTTACTCAATGGAATTTTTAATTGTTTTCTAACATCTGTCAGTAAAGCCATGTCTGTACTCCTGTGCTTTCGTCAATGTAGCCTTTGTTTTTCAGCTGTTATTTCTTTAAGTGTAGAAATCTATAGGTCTAGGAAGCTAATGAGTGACTCTGGAATGAGTCTTATATTGGCAGCTGTTTCTTTCACTTCTGAGACTGTATTGGAAAGTTGTACCCCAGTTGAGTTTTTTTTTTTTTTTAATTACAGACATTATTTTGGTATAGTTTGCACAGCTAAGCAGGGTGCACTTTCATTCACCTGGTAGTTGTCCTATGTATGTCAGAACTATTATACTTCATTAATCTTGATTCTGTTATACAGTAGGTACAACCTCTTACCGTATGTTACATTATCTATCATATAAGGACTCTCCTGTCTGTACCGAAGATAATTATTTACTCTCTTTTTCATTTATCATGATCTTGCAGTTTTCATTTGCCTATCTCTCTCTTATATGTGTTTGCACCGCTTACTTTCCAGAGCAGTTCTAGTCCCTTGTCATTGGATTCCAGTAATCCCGCATTTTGTTATGGAACCTACTTAGTACTTGTTTCCCCATATTTCCTTCTGCTTCCCTAGTGTCTTCCATTAATTGCTTCACAACTTTTAACTCTGGCTCTTAGTTACTTTATCCCTTCTAATAATCCCTTTCTTTGGTGGTATTTACACCAGGCTGACCAGTGCCTGATTGTGCCTTTGAAGTCCAGTATCTCCCAACCAACTCATTAGGCAGTTTTCCTGCTTAAATTCTCCTCTGTCCCTGTTAACTTACATATAAATGACCTAAGGTGTCTCTTATATTTTTCCAGCATTCTGTACTTCTAAAAACATGACCCCAGTCTCCATCCAGATCATATTCACACTTCTGACAAGTTTCACAAGCCAGAGGATCCATTCTGTGCATTCTTTTGGGGGTTTAGAAATATTTATGTAAACACATCCATGCAAAATAATAGTTTTCCAAGATCTAGGCACAAATTTAAGTATCTTATCTTGCATATCTCTGCCTATTCTTTCTCCTTAATTTTCATTTCTATATATTTCTCAAAGCTTTGTCTCTGTTTCCATTTAGTTGTCCACCTGCCTCTAATCAGGGATCTATATATTCTTCCCACTATTCCATCTTTACGCTGCTCTCCAATTCTAGCCTACTGAATAACGTCTACTAATTCAGTTTTTCTACTTTCCTGTCAATTAAGATTGTCTCATTCTTTACTAGAATGTTATATATCCCTCTGTACTGCTAAATTTCCCTTCTCCTATTTTGAAACTTTTCACAAAACTCTTAACAATCAAATTGTCTTCCAGTCATTGTCATCTCATCCCAAAATAAAAGGATTTTCTGCCTTACCACCATTTCTTAGGAACCAGTGTATTTATCATCTGGGGCTGCTTTCATAGTCCTATAGGCCATACCTCAAACTGCCAATCCTTGTACTCCTTCATTCTGAAAATACTCTTTTATTATTTCATACATCTGTGTTTTGCTCCTCCCCCAACTTCTTTTCTCCAGATATTCAATTTCTCTGTTCCTGGCCAATCCTCTGTCTGTAACAGCAAATGTGATGTTGTTAATTTCATCTTTATTCTCACTGATGGGGGCTGGATCCGAACTGTCTTGGCCATTACATAAGCTTGAGGTTCTCAACTAAGCTCTTGGGCATTTTCCCTTACCCATAACACAACTGTCCTACCTCAGATCTCATTTGCCGTATAGCAAAGAGGTTTCCTTTTAGCTAGCTCTGGACTGAGTATTACTATTTGATTATTATTATCTCTAAAAACGTTTAATTATTAGCCTTTCCCTTTTAATTGTTAGTTATTTCTTCTTTCTTAGTTTTAGACTACCTTTATAGTATTGGTGTGAGTCTTCCCTATCCTGTTACCACCTGTTTAAGTTAGATGATGAATAACCATCATCTGTTTTAGTTAAATGATGATTCCTACCCCCACCCCCCCTTATTTTCTTACCCTCTAATTGCCTAAGTTAAAGGATGATTTCTGATTTAAAAAAAAAATGTTTTCTTTCAGTATTTCCATGTCTATCTTAGCGTGCTAGTGTGTTTGTTGGGTGTGTGTTTCTTACTCTTAATCTGTCCAGACCTCTCTTTCCCTTACTGTGTTACAGAAAACAAGAAGGGAAACCACTAGGTTTCAAGAAGTGAGATAAATGTGGGAAGAAGATACCCCTTAGTGATTCTCAGACTCTGTCTATTGCTGGGGGCCTCTTCATCTCCAAGAAAACTGCTCCATATGTCATGGGTTCAATCAGTGAGTGCTTATGGAGTGTAAAAATAAGTTAATTTTATAGGGTTTATTAACACCCCCTTTTTCAGAGGTGATTTCTTTAGAGTCCTCCTCAAAATCCCCAGAAAAGACTTTAAAACGGGCATCTTTGGCTCCACAAAGTCCTTTGGAGCCTAGACCAAATTCTCCTCAACTCTCAGCTCTGACATTATCATTGGAGCAGTCATTTCTGGATCCAAGACTGATTCAGAGCCAGCAGAGCCTTTGGTTCCAACATCTTCTGGGACAACAAAGATTCCTTTTCAGAGCCATTCTCCTTCACATGAACCAGTGACCTCACGGCTCCCATCTCCCTTACTAGCTAAGTCTAGATCCCCAACTCTTTCTTCTCATTCGACCAGGAGCTTATCCGATGAAGGCATGGATAGGGTTGTACAGAGGTTGCTGATGACTCCGTCCCTTGCCAAACTTTTGTTGGATACAAGCCCAAAAGAATCAGATCAGATGCAATCCACCTCCCTAGTAACTGTTGCTCCTGTGATCCATCCTTTGGTTTAAGAGATGGAAGACTCTGATCTCCAGATTGCGTTTGTGTCGCCTCCTAAACCGTCTGTTTCCTCAGAGCAGACATCTTCCCTGAGTGTTTCCCTCCATTTGGAGCAGGACACTTCTAGGAGCTCTACTGCTTCTAAGGACTAAAGGAGTTGCAGTTGATGCCATGGTAGTGGCAGCGGCCATTAAAAAAGGAGCTATCTGATATCTCCTCTATCCTTCCTTCTAATAAGGGCTCTAGGACTATGGATAGATATGGGGAGAAAGTGTTTTCGTCAGCCATTGCCCTTCAGTCTCTAAACTATTTTACCCATTTCTCCAGGCTGCAGAGGGACCGTTAACGGAACTCACAAATTCCCTCCAAGGAGCTGTAGCCGATGCAGTAACAAATAAAGTTAATGCTCTGATCGCCACCCTTAATTCAGTTGAAAATGTTGAAACACAGGTGCCCATTAGGAAGGTAGCTGGAATAAAGTAGCTGAACCATGACAAAGTAAAGTCTTCTTTTTTAATAAAAAATGGTGAGCGCTTTGGCAGTGGTAACCATTGCTTCATCAGACAGTTCATTCAAACAGCAACAGCACTTAAGTACTTTAATTCATTACTAAAACAACCAATCCTACCACTCAAAGTTAATTCAGCACTCAGCAATCAATTAATTACTATGGTTACGTTTTGCCCTTAGTTAATTGCTGAAGTCAGAAAAACTCTGTTTAAAAAACACATGCACAAAATGTAGACAAGAACATGTGGATAAATATAAATAAAATACAAAAAAAAGTCAATGAATAAATACATATACTCATGTTCCCCATTTTGTAGCTACTTGTTTGCGTGGGTATAAACATGAATAAATATATAAAAATATAAGCAGTACACACTCAACTTAATACATATATTCTGCCTAATAAATGCACATGTTGTCCACCTAGTAAGTACATATGCTTTAATATGTGCATCAACAAATGCTTGTCTTTAGTGATATCTGTGCTAGAAGCAGCTCAAGAAATACTGTCATATTGACCCAAAGCCCTGCATGTGTTTGTGTTGTCTTCTCTTATTAAAATAGTATTATTATTTTTTATTTTAAACTTCTAGATTTTAGCACTGGCTTCAATGGAACACTATCATTCAAACCCAAACCTCTGTGTGCTCCTAAACGCAAAATCCATTTTACTTCCATATTGACTAGGTCCCCCATCCTATTGCTGACATTTTGAATATGTAAAACCTGAAACAAAAATATATGGTCATCCCCCTTATCCAAAGTATGCTTAGCCAAAGCACTATACAGTTGCCCTTTTCTAGTGTAGTAAAGGTGATCCCTTATCCGTTCCCTATGGTGACGGTTAGTTTTGCCAACATAGAAATGGAAACATGATTGTGCAGTGAGCTACATACACTACATTCTTATTATTGCAATCAGCAGAATTCCTTAGCTCCCATAGACGCCCTGTTTCAAGGTGCTTCAAAAAACTTGATTCATCTATATAAATGCACTGTGTGCATTTTTCACATCTATGGGTACCATTCACTGTGCTATCCATCAGAGTTGGTATCCTTGGATAGCAAAGCTGCTGTTTCAGATTTTTCTTATTTCTAAATGCAAATTGTGGTTGTCCACCCACTATGTTGGTAGTATCCTCATCTACAAACAACATATGCCAATTTTGTCGTATGATGGTTTCAAACCTTTTCACATCTCTTGTATATGGTAAAACCATTGGAATGTATGGTAATACACTTTTCCTGATATCTACCATATCACTACCTGCTCTATCTGAGTAGTAGGGCTTAGCTTTACCTTTCCTTTCTTTGTGTACATTATGGTACCCCTTATTAATTTCATATTCACTATATCCCCTGTTAATGAAACCCGTTCTTAGCTCAGTTAACTCATTTCTATACACTTCCTCTTGACAACATACGCGAGATGTTCTCATTGCCTGACCTCTGATTACGTTAGGAAAAATCTTAGTGTTATGCATACTGTTTCTGTGTAGAAAAGATGGCCTGTAGCATTGTTTCCTATGTAATTTTGTAGACCATTGGTCATTTTCTCTGTATATGGTAACGTCCAGGAAGTCTAAACTCATTTCAGAACAGTTCATCGTAAACTTTAAAAAGTCACTAGTAGTATTTAGGTATGCATACAGGGATTTAAGTTGTTCACCATCACCTTTCCAAAAAATAAAAAGATCATCTACGAAACGCCTATAAAAGGCTATTTGGGGATTACCTAACAGATGTTCATATTACCAGTTAACCATAACCAGATTTGCATATGTGTTGGCACAACTTGTGCCCATGGCAACCCCTGACAACTGCTTATAGCATATGCCATTGAACATAAATATGCTGTGCTCTAGTATCAGTTCTAGTAGCATACAAAGTCTATCTTAGTATTTGAGAACTTTCCCTGCCTTGTTAACACTGATTTCACCATGCTTATCTCCTGGTCATTGGGTATACTTGTAAAAAAGACACTACATCTAGTGTGGCCAACATCCCCATATCTGCTGTTCCCATTTGCTTCACTGCCCCATAGAGGTCCACTAAAAACTGTTCTGTGTCTTTCAAGACATGCATATTTATTGAGTGCTGTCTTCAATTCCTTATCCAGGTATATAGAGATAGGTTCTGTTAGCCATCCTGCCCCTGCTAATATAGGTCTAAATTTTGGGTTATATGGGTCTTTGTGTATCTTGGGGAAGCCATGGATTTGAGGTATGAGTGGATTTTCAACAGTAAAATAATTAAAAAGATCTTTACTAAATAGTTCCATACACATACATTCATATAAGGTACTAGCAATCTGTTCGCTCATTTCAAACACAATTGTTGTTGGTACTTCAACATATATATTTGGATCCAATAACATTTCTTGCATAGCTGTATTATAAAAGTCAGCATTTAATATCACCACTGGTCCCCCTTTGTCAGCGGGTCTTATAACTATGCTATCATTAGTCTGCTAGTCACACAATGCTTTGTGCTCACTCTTTGTCAAATTATACTTTCCTTCTTCTAAAAAACTACTGTTTCCTGTGCTATAAATGGCATTTTCACAAGCTTTTAAGAAGGTTTCTATATTATGCGGCAATATTGGTACATGCAGACTGTTTTTCTTAAACTGAACATCCCTTGCCTCTTTGCCATTTCCAAATTGTTGTTTCAATGCTACATTTCTAGTAAACATATGTAGGAATAACAGAAATTCACTTCTTCTTCTTCTTTCGGCTTTTCCCGGTTAGGGTTCGCCACAGCAAATCATCTGTCTGCTCATGATTGGCAGTGGAGTTTTTACAGTGTTGAATTGCCAGCCTGGCGCCCAACCTTCCACAGAAGGCACACACACGCACACTCACACTTAGGGCCAATTTAGAGTGTTCAATCCACCTACTGCATGTCTTTGGGATGTAGGAGGAAACCGGAGCACCCGGAGGAAACCCACACGTCCACAGGGAGGACATGCAGACTCCGCACAGAAGGCACCCCAGCCGAGAATCGAACTGGAGAACCTCTTGCTGTGAGGCGGCAACGCTAACCGCTGCACCACCATGGCCGACCCATAACAGAAATTCACTAATGTCCATTTTAGTCGAAGGTATAAAATTTAAACATTTGTTTAATAAAGAAGTCTCAGCTGCAGACAGTTCATATTTAGAAATATTCCATATTAACTCTCTTGCCCATACCCCCACATTTTCTTCAAAGTGTGAGTTTGTAACTGACCTAGTGTCTCTTTCTGTTTCTGGCCCTGTAAGTGTCCTGTTCCACAGATTTTCTCCTGCCTGCTAAAAATGGTAGGGGTAGAATGGGAAAAACTTGTTGTTGTCCTCCTTTCATATTAATCTTCCTTCTTACCACAGCTGTAGTTGTGGAGGCAGTTGTTTCTTTATTATTGGTTGCCGAGGATGATGGCACTTTCATCGGTGTAGAGCAAATGGAATGTGCCTCATTTGGTGAAAGGACACTCGCTCCTGGCTGTTGATTCATTGTTTCCTCTTCATCCCCGAGTGCATTGGTCATCGCTTCAGACTGTACCTGGTGCTCCACCCTCGGTCTCTCATGCCGCTCAAATGATTGGACTCGCCCTCTCCCCTGCTGGTAGGCTGTTGGTGGTACCTCTGACTGCCCCTTGATTTCTCTCATAAATCACAAATTGTGGTTGGTAGCAGATTGCTCTGCATACTGTGCAGGTTTCGGCCAAGTAAAGACATGCTGGTTGGTGAAATCTGTTAGATCCCTACACAGTTTCTTTTTCTTTTGCTCAAGCAGTCTGGTTTCATAGCGGAGTATCTTATCAGTTAATTCATGCATGAAAACTTCAGTAGCTGCTTCCCCGTAAAGCACAGACAGTTCATGTTGTTGCTGACATATCTTTTCATTAAGCTTTTGTTCCACTGGTTTGAAAAAGTCCAGCAACAATTGTATATATGCTTTACTGGTGTAGATTAATTTGTCGCCACTGGGGTAGTGACAGGGTAGATATCAGGAATAGTGTATTACCATACATTCAGATAGTTTTACCATATACTAGAGATGTGAAACGGTTTGAAACCATCATACGACAAAACTGGCATATGTTGTTAGTAGATGAGGATACTACCAACATAGTGGGTGGACAACCACATTTTGCATTTAGAAATAAGAAAAATATGAAACAGCAGCTTTGCTAACCAAGGATACCTACTCTGATGGATAGCACAGTGAATGGTACCCATAGATGTGGAAAATGCACACAGTGCATTTATATAGATGAATCAAGTTTTTTTAAGCACCCTGTAACAGGGCATCTATGGGAGCTAAGGAATTCTGCTGATTGCAATAATAAGAATGTAGTGTATGTAGCTCACTGCACAACATGTTTCCATTTCTGTGTTGGCAAAACTAACCATCACATTAGGGAACAGATAAGGGATCACCTGTACTGCACTAGAAAAGGGCAACTGTATAGTGTTTTGGCTAAGCATACATTGGATAAGGGGGATGACCATATATTTTTGTTTCAGGTTTTACACATATAGAATGTCAGCAATAGGATGGGGGACATAGTCAATACTTCTGAAAATATGGAAGTAAAATGGATTTTGCATTTAGGAGCACAAAGAAGTTTGGGTTTGAATGATAGTGTTCCATTGAAGCCAGTGCTAAAATCTAGAAGTTTAAAATAAAAAATAATAATACTATTTTAACAAGAGAAGACAACACAAACACATGCAGGGCTTTGGGTCAATATGACAGTATTTCTTGAGCTGCTTCTAGCATAGATATCACTAAAGACAAGCATTTGTTGATGCATGTATTAAAACATATGTATTTACTAGGTAGGCAACATGTGCATTTATTAGGCAGAATATATTTATTAAGTTGTTGAGTGCGTACTGCTTATATTTTTATATATATTTTTATATATATTTTTTTTATGTTTATACCCACGCACACAAGTAGCTACAAAATGGGGAACATGAGTATATGTATTTATTCATTGACTTTTTATGTATTTTATTTATATTTATCCACATGTTCTTGTCTTTACATTTTGCGCATGTGGTTTTTAAACAGAGTTTTTCTGACTTCAGCTATTAACTAAGGGCAAAACGTAACCATAGTAATTAATTTATTGCTGAGTGCTGAATTAACTTTGAATGGTAGGATTGGTTGTTTTAGTAATGAATTAATTATTTAAGTGCTGTTGCTGTTTGAATGAACTGTCTGATGAAGCAATGGTTACCATTGCGAAAGCACTCACTATTTTGTATTAAAAAAAGAAGATTTTACTTTGTCATGGTTCAGCTTCTTTATTCCAGCTACCTTCCTACTGGGCACCTGTGTTTCAACATTTTCAACTTTTGGGCTGGTTTGGATTTATTTGTTGACCCTTAATTCAGTAGTAAACTCTTCCATGAAGCTCATATTATATGCAGCAGATGCAACAAGTAGGGCTGCGGGTTCAGGTATTGCGCTTCGGATACAGGCCTGGATGCACTTATACAACTTCGCAGAGCCCTTCAAGTCTATCTTTGTTAACGCTCCTTTTGATGACTTTTCTTTTTGAGCCAAAAGTGAAGGAAACGCTCGCCAGGTGTGAACAGGAAGGCAAGACCTTGTCTGCTGTTGGAGTATGTTTTTTCACCCCCACTGGACCTTTTCCAAAGGGCCAGAGGGGGTAGTGGGAAGTTGTGGTTCAGAAAATCGCAAAGGTCTTTTCATGACACACAAGGTGAAAGTTCCCCCAGGGGCAGAGGGGGGAACAATTATGGTAAACACTGCCCTCATGGCAGAGGAGGTCTGCATAATCAGGGCTGTAGAGAATCTTTCTTTGGCGGTCCCTTTCAGCGCTCCTGAAGGAGTGCCAAATTGTTCGCCACTGGTGGTAGCTGGGGGACGATTGTCTATGCACCAAGAAACCTGGTGAAACATCACATACGACAGATGGGTGCAGAGCATAATATCCAGTGGGTATGTCATTCCCTTCTCCTATCTCGCTCCTATAAGCACATCAGTTCCGGACGTTCCACCCAGTCACAAGGAACATGCAACCTTAGAAATTCAAAAGTTGCTAAAAAAAGAGAGTCATGCAAGAAGTCCCCGCAGACCAGAATGAATCCGGAACTTACTCAAGATTCTTTTTAGTACCAAAGAAAACAGAGGACTGGAGACCCATCTTAGATCTCAGCATTCTGAGTAGGTCTGTGAAAAAGAGCAAGTTCCAGATGGTAACACTGCAGTCGATACTTCCACTCTTGGAAAAAGACAGTAGGATGTGCTCCATAGACCTTCAGGATGCGTACTACCACATTCTGATGAGCAGGCGATCCAGAAGGTTTTTACACTTCTAGCTGGGAGTCAGTCACTTCTAGTTTCGAGTTCTGCTGTTTGGTCTCACTACAGCACCCAGAGTGTTCACCAAATGCATGGCAGTAGTAGCAGCTCAACTGAGATGCAAAGGATTCCGAGTGTTTCCATATCTGGACGACTGACTCATCACTGCCCCAACCAGGCATCTTCTTCAGCAAGCCAGGGACTACACCCTTCAACTTTGTTCCTCCCTTGGAATTACAATAAATAATGAAAAATCTGTGCTAGAGCCATGTCAATCTTTGGTTTTCATAGGAGCACAAATAAGCACGACATTTATGTCAGCAAAGCTTCCCCAGGGAAGGGTACATAATCTTCGCCGTTATGTAAGGATGCTGATCAGAAAGAGAAAGGCTTCTGCAGGTGCTAGGAAAAATGGCTGCTTCATTTGTTCTAATACCACGAGCTTGACAATACATGAGAATCCTACAGTGGTTACCTTCGACACAATGATCGTTTCGGGATCTTTCAGTGTCACACAAGAATATACTAACCAACTCATGCAAAAGAGACCTTCAGTAGTGGCTAAACTCTCTCCTAGTCTGTCACGGCCATCCCTTTCTTGCCCTCAGCCCAAAGCTATAGTGACCATGGACGTGTCCTAGATAGGGTGGGGGGGCATTATCTGGGAAACACAGTCCAAGGCATTTGGCAAGAACACGAGGCCCATTTGCACATCAGTGTCCTAGAGATGAGGGCAGTGCATGCTTCTTGCATTGCAAGCATTTCAGAACTCTTTCCCTCTAGGTACAATAGCAATTCTGTCAGACAACAAAGTTAGTGGTCTGGTACATAAACAAAGAAGGGGGAACCAGATCTTACCCCTTATGTCGAGAAACCCTGAAGAATCTGGCAATGGGCAGAGGCCTCCAACCACTTTCTCAAAGCACCGCACATTCTGGGGAAATCCAGCGTGATTGCAGACAAACTGAGCAGAGCCATTCTTTGGCCGCACGAGTGGTCCCTCAATCAGAAAGTGTTGGAAGAGATCTTCTGTAAATGGTGCTAGACTTGCTGCAATATCTTTGTGTCACCCATCAATGCCAAATGCAGCAACTACTTTGCCCTGATCCCCCTACTGGGGGAGTCACCAAGGGATGTACTTGTTCACAATTAGCCTCTGGGACTTCTTTATACTTTCCCACCAATACCTCTAATTCCCAAACTCCTACAGAAAGCAGTCTCACTGGAGACCACAATAATTCTAATTTCCCCCTATTAGCTTGACAGATATGGTTCCCCTTTATTCAGTCTCATGTACAGGGGGGACCGTAGATCCTGGACCCAGCTCCGGATCTACTGACACATCCATCAGGATTGGTTCATCCGAGCCTACACAATCTCAAACTTGACAGCTTGGCTGCTTCGCTTCCCGTGCTAGTTTTCCTGTACTTTCTTCTCCAGTAAAACATATTTTGCTATCTTCCCACAAAAACTTAACTCTGAAACTGTACAAGAGTAAATGGCAAAGATTTGTGGCCTGGTCCAACCTTAATCACATAGATCCATTCACAGCACCTTTGCATTCTGTTCTGGACTTTTTATCCACATTATTCAATGATGGAGCTGCTGCAGCTACTGTTAGATTCCAGTTAGCCGCGATCTCTAATGTTCACATAGGAGACAATGGTACTGCTATAATGTCAAACAGATTTTGTAAAACGTTCCTCAGAGGTACTTCCTTAATTCATCCTCCATACATAAACCCTATTCCACCTTGAGACTTGAATTTTGTAATGTCAGGGTTGGTCTACCCACTTTTTGAACCCTCTGCTACATGCAATTTGAAATATTTATCAATGCTTCTTTTAGTAGCTACAACTTCAGCAAGAAGAGTTTCAGAGTTACAGGCCTTATCCTTTAAGCATCTGTACATAATTTTTCATAAAGACAGAGTCTCTTTAAGAACTAACCCTTCCTTTTTACTTAAGGTGGTTTTGAAAAATAACCTCAATCAGTCTAGTGAATTACCAGTGTTCTTTCCAAATTTTCAAAACAAAGGAGAGTACAACTCTGCATCTTTTAGATGTCCATAGACAATTATGTTTGTATTTGCACAGGATATCCCAATTCAGAAAGTCAGATCAGCTCTTTATCTCTTACTCAGACATTAGGAAAGGCCAACCATTTTCTAAAGTAACACTATCCAATTGGCTATCACAATTTATATCTTTCATATACAATTCTAATGAAAAGTCTATCTCTAAAGCTATCAGAGCTCATTCTACTAGATCAGTTGCTACTTCAGCGGCTTTCCAAGCCAGATTGCCATTAGACAGCATATGTGTGGCAGCAACATGGGCTAACCCACATACCTTTATTTCTCATTACAAGTTGGATTTGGCCTCTAGGAGTAGAGCATCCTTTGGTTCTATGGTTCTGAGGAATATTCTCCCATGAGCCACCCAAGAATTAGATAGCTAGGGATGCTGTCCCATCAGTGAGAATGAAGATAAGATTGACAACATCACATAAAGAAGTTATGTACTTACCATAACGTTCCATGTGTGTTGTCCATCTCGTCCTTTATTCTCACAACCCAACCACCATTCCCCCTCCTGGGAGACTGAGTAGCTCTAATCGAAGCTTTGTAGGACTCTTCAGACTCTGAATGTATATGTTGTATAATATAGCAATAATCCACGCCTGGGTGTGGGTAATGCGGGATTTACCCACGGTTGGCGTAGTTTGGTCCTGAGGGCGTAACAAAGACAACCGTGGGTAAATCCCGCATTACCCACACCCAGAAGTGGGTTATTGCTATTATACTATGACATTATTTAAGAAAGGAAATAATACTTTTCTTAAATAATGGCATTGTATAATGCCTCTTTGCTGCCCTTCCACAGCTGTCTGGTATCCGCGGCAGTTCTGATGTACTGCGCATGCCTACGCAGTACATCAGAGCTGTGGCCAAAAGCAATGGAGAAAGCAAGATGTCCGTTGCTTATTTTAAAGCTGTCTCGCTATGTTAAACCCATTTAACATAGCGAAACAGTAAAAAGCAACGGAGATCTTGCTTTCTCCGTTGCTTTTTTTTTTTAAACCTGTCTTGCTATGTTAAATGGGTTTAACATAGCGAGACAGCTTTAAAATAAGCAACAGAGATCTCCGTTGCTTATTTTAAAGCTGTCTCGCTATGTTAAACCCATTTAACATAGCGAGACAGGTTTAAAAAAAAGCAACGGAGAAAGTAAGATCTCCATTGCTTTTTACACACTGTGTCACTATGTTAAAGGAGTTTAACATAGCGAGACAGCTTTAAAAAAAGCAACGGAGATCTCCGTTGCTTTTTTTAAACCTGTCTCGCTATGTTAAACTCTTTTAACATAGCGAGACAGTGTTTTAAAAGAGACTTATACTAATGGAAAAAGTCCGGGTGACCGGACCTTTTTCCATTAGTATAAGTCGATTTACAATGTGCACGCTGGCCAATCAGCGTGCACGTTTTGGAATATTAATGGGGGGTCATGGTATAATATGCTTATATCACATATTTTTCCATGTGATACATTATTCTAGTCACTGCTGGAGGGCAAACAAGATCTGAGGTAGTAGGACAGTTGTATTATGGGTAGGGTAAAATGCCCACGAGCTCACCTGAGGACCTTGAGCTTATGTAATGGCAGAGACGGATCCAACGGATCATATCCGAACCCCATCAGTGAGAATAAAGGACGAGATGGACAACAAACATGGAACATTATGGTAAGTACATAACTTCATTTTCCTTCCATTTGGGAGAGGAGTTTGAGTTAATTAAACAGCATAGCAGCTTCAGTTTTGCAACTCTAAAATATTATTGGAGGTATTACCAGAGCCCTTTGTTCTGCTAGTAATATCATTTTCTGCCATTTCACCCTAGCGATTCTGTTATTACAAATACACTCCATTATCACATTTTTTCAATTTTTTCATAGTATTTCTTACCTGAGTCATATACAAGTGCTTGTGCTGCATATAAAGTCAAAATGGCTGTGAATTATTTTCTGCTTGTATTCTTTGCTGTGTATCATGTGATATTACTTGCTATTTCCTTAGTACATTTTGGATCTTAAACTTTGTTATCATGTATTGAGGACTCTCTAGAGATTTGTTTAAAGGAGTACAACAGGTTTCTCTAATGTATTCCTCAACTTCACGGCCCTTTTCCTCCCTATTTACATTGTCCTCTGTAAAGCAACAACAATAAAGCATTTACAATTTTTATAATTCCCCTTACTTCTGTAACAGAAGCCTACCTTCTCATACTGTGATGGTTTCACTTACAAAATGATTCTCTCACGTTTGAATAAAGCTTGCTGGAGTTGCCCAGTTAC
This sequence comes from Protopterus annectens, assembly GCF_019279795.1. Lineage (NCBI taxonomy): Eukaryota > Metazoa > Chordata > Ceratodontiformes > Protopteridae > Protopterus > Protopterus annectens. Next base: position 1,567,475,718 of record NC_056741.1, read on the forward strand.
TGACATCATCGAGGCCAGGCAGTGCAGGTACTTTTTTTTTTTAAATCAGTTCCCTCCCCCAAAGTGACATCACCACAGCCGTCATCTGATTCTAACTAAAATAATAAGACCCACCCATTCTGTGATGTCATGGCTCCCTTGTCCTTCCCCCAGCCTGAGTGCTCAAATACAAATGCAGGAGGTAGGGTACTTCTTTTTAGCATTGTGTTTCCAGTACGCTGTATTTCCCTATTGGAACCTTGTGTGAGTCTCTTTCTGCATCAGCTTCCCTCGTGGATCTATACTGGTGAGTATGACATTTTTTGTAGAAGTACATTGTTTGACAGCAAAGTATCAGTATCTCTTTAATGTGGCATCTTCATTTCTCCTGGCTTTTCGGTCGCTGTGCTGCATAAGTTCACACGTGCATCCAAAAATGTTTAAACATTGCTTGTTTGGGTCCTGCTGACCAAACAACTGTTGTGGATACATGTATGCACTTGGTATTGAACTGTGGCATTTTACTACTGTACTGTTTTATATTTATTTGCCTTTGCTGCAGCATTCCAGCTGTTCCACGTGGTGTTGGTTACCATTGTCTTCTTTCCGAAGTTATTTTCTCTAACTTTCCTAAAGAGCAGTACCACTGACTACCTTAAAGATTTCCTGTTCAATATGGGTAGTGGTTGTGCCGTCTTGTAATCTGTTCAGTGAGAAGGTGTAATGAAAAAACTTGCTGTCCATTGTCTGATGCATTAGTCCCACTTCAATCTGCAAATTGGCACTATTTTACTCCTTTAATGCCCTGTACTTCTTTTTTTTAATGTAATTTCCTTTCCTGTGGCGTTCCTTTGCCAGCTGTTCCATGTGGTCTTGCTTGCCAATAGCAACCGTTTTTCTTTATGGCCCTGTGATGTCTGAAGTTTTGTGTGTGCATGACAGTGCGATTACGAACTTCCAAGCCATTATTTTACACTCGCTTAGCTGTTTACTTTTTTTTTCTTATTTTATACTCGCTAAACAGCTCTTCTGTGTGATGACATGCGTGAATGGGTGTTCCTTCGTTGAAGGTTGTGCGTTAGGCCCGACAAGCCAGCACATAAAAATCTACTGCCAATCATTAGCGGACCGGAGTTCCGCTGTGGCAACCCCTAACTGGGAAAAGCCGAAAGACACAACAACATACTCGCTAAACAGCTTAGCAAGTGTAAAGTAATGGCTTGTTAGATCGTAATTGCACTCTTACACCGACAAACACTCGATTATGTTGCTGTGCTTCTCCCATCGATTATGTATTTATTTATTTATTTATTCAGTTTGATTACGGGGGAGGTCCACTGGGCTAGGGGGCCCACTTTCAGTGGAGGCCCGGGAAGAAAAGCTCCACACAACAAAATTTAGAAACACATTTTTCTAAGATAGTAAAAAATACATACAGTAGAGATTCATTATTTGAATGAATTGAATATTATTCATTATTTGCACACCTACGAATTTTTTTTATCTAAAATATGTCTCTCTGCAGACATAAGGGTAGTGGGTTTGATTCTTGTGTTGTTTGGCAGTGAGTGCAAGTGCGTGGGGAGAGAATGAAGTGTGTGTGTATGAATGTAGAAGTGCCTGCGTGTGTGCATGACAGAGCGAACAGTAAGGGAATGCATGGAGAGTGTGTGTATGAATGTAAAAGTGCCTGCGTGTGTGTGAGAGAGCGAACAGTAAAGCAATGCATGGAGAGTGTGTGTATGAATGTAAAAGTGCCTGCGTGTGTGTATGAGAGAGCGATCAGTAAAGGAATGCATGGAGAGTGTGTGTATGACTTTTGAAGTGCCTGTGTGTGTGTATGAGAGAGCGATCAGTAAATTAAGAAACTCCTGTTCATAAAAAATAAAATACACCATATTAACACTTTTTATTTACATGTTGTTGTTTGTCTTTCGGCTTTTTCCCGGTAAGGGGTCGCCACAGCGGAACTCCGGTCCACTAATGATTGGCAGTAGATTTTTATGAAACGCTGAGGTGCCAGCTCGATGCCCAACCTTCAACGAAGGCATGCCCATTTACGCACGCATGTCTTTCAAATGCTACCCAACCACGGGGAGGACATGCGGACTCCACACAGAAGGCACTCCCAAGCCAAGCCGAGAATTGAACGGGAGAATCTCTTGCTGTGAGGTAACAACGCTACCGCCGTACCACCATGGCATACTAACACTTTTTAGATTACTAATCTTAAAACCCTTAGAAAGGCAGTTATCATTTAAAGAGCTACCCATACAAGGGATTGTAATTTACCATGCCTGGGAAACATCTTACTACTTTTGCGTTTCAGTATGGTGACATGTTGTATATTGCCTTAACTTTATTTAGATTTGGTGACCCTTCCTTCCTTGAACATATATTACCATAAAACTCAAGAAATTATGTATTAAATTTGCATTTCAGTTTAATGTCAAAATTATTTGCATATTTGTAAAACTTGGCTTATAGAATCATTGTTTCTGTGTTTTGCCACAGGCTGCATCGTCAAAGAAAATGTTAACATTCAGAATGCCTGGGATAAAATATATTATACATCTGAAAATGTCTGCAACCGATCTTACAACCCAAATTAAACTCCTGTATCTTCTAAGACCTTTGTGATTAAAAATGTATTTGTTATTCTGTTCTTAGGATTCACCTCCATTTGGTAGTAACCTGCCTTCACATCCATTTTGCTAAAAACAGTAGCACCATTCAACATAATGATAATGTCATCCAAAGTGCTTTCCCTCAGGATGGCTTTATTTACCATACATATATCAATGCTACAGTCATAGTGCAGGTGTGTTTTGGCATAGGCATGGTATGCAATGGCTAGCCATTCACTCCAACATCAAGAACTGACTAGCCATTGTCACAATAGCACAGGCATCTGATATCTCACAGCAGTTCTATTAATTTAGTTTTGAATGCTTCCAGATTGCTTTGCTCCCTAGCTACTCCTGGGAGATTATACCAGCCTGCTGAATCCAGCTTTGAGAATGCATGTTTTCCTGTGGTTGTCTTGAAATATTGTCTGATAAGTATTAAAGGACAACCGCACTCTCAGACTCAAAAAACATACTAATTTCATCATGGTTTGATGTTTCCTACATTTTAACAGCACTCTGAGACTATTTTGAGCATTTTAGATATTTTTAGATGCAATTTCTGATTCTGACCACATGGGGTCTGGCATATTGGAAAAATTCAGACTGTTTACTCTGCCTCTAAATATCCCAGAATGCATTATTTGTCTCCAAAAAAATGCATCAGATCTGCCACGTTTTGCCTTAAGCTGCTGTCACTTCATTGACTTAACAGGCATTCACTGCAGTCTTAAAATCCCCTACTTTTGGTTAAAATGTTATCCTTTTTCAATGACCACTTCAAACACAAGCAGTGAAAATGCTACAGAACAGAACTGAAAAGTGCATTTTATAGCTCTTTTCATCTTAGAAATCTAGCTCTTCAAGGAATCTCCCCTCCCACTTCACACCTACCTTCCCTAGCTGTCAAAGAGCTAAGGGTAATTTGACCCATTATCTGCATGTGATTAACAGCTCACAGCAGGTGACCAGACTAATGTACTGTTTGCTTGTCAACCTTTCCCTCCTTACAGTGGGAGACTTTTTTTGTTGCACTACTCCTGTCAAATTTAAAACCAAGCTACATAGCACTGGCAATAATCACTGCTTTGCAAAGCATCAATCTTCCACTTATTTTCCCTTCCTGTTTGTTTAACTAGCTAACAAACGATACACTATAAACATGAAATATTTCACACTTGCATGACTGCACCCACATGCTTTTTTGAGTCAATATTTTAAAAATTATGGTAGCGCATACCACCTGTAATTTGTTGTACTGTTTAATTGTGCCAGACATCGGCTTATGCAAAAATATGCAGTTAATGTCTACGCATGGTCATTGCAAATTTATGCTCTTACTTTTTGTAGCTGTTAGTGTACTTCTGCCTGTACTTTGTTACATATCAGTAGGGCTCTTCAGAATAATGAGATTATAGTCTGCTTTTTTTGCTGGACTTTCACAGTTCCAGCAACAGGCAATTGTGTGTTTCCAACCACATCTACAATTACAACCCAAATAAACTACACATACTCCATCATATGTTGGTTTACTCAGAATTTCACCAGTTATTATGCATGGTCTCACTACATATTTTGCTTTAATTACAGTGTCTCCATTTACAAATAAGTATGCGCTCTATCCATTTCTCTATAAATATATCCCTGTATACATTAAGACTGCAGCATAATGAATATCCGACACCTGTGAAACAGTTATGATTTTTATGGACCTTACAAATCTACAGTAAGCAAATACCATTTAATTTTGCAAAATGTACCAGAAGTCAACTGATCCATCATAAATGACATACAGATAAGCTGGCTTTTGGTTTACAATGTGCAAAAGTGGCAATTCCCACAGCACTATTGTGAAAAGCCTCTGTACCTCGTCAAGGTAGCCAGCATCACAGAGGTCCACTCACGCCACAATACTTCCATCTACAGCCTGATCCACTCCCATCACCACTAGCATTACACCCCTGCATCTACAGCCTGATCCACTCACATCACCACTATCATTAGACCCCTGCATACATGCGATGCTTGCCCAGCAAATGACTCTCCATGCCGACATTTATTCACCGAGGACCAGTCCTTACTAGACACACTGTATAAGCTCCAGCTGCCGAAAAATAAAAAGGAATCATACACAACTCCATACCGCTCCATCATTCACACAACCCCTACTGCAAATCCGGGCTAATACAAGACAGTCCACAAGATTAGTGGTCTCTTGGTTTACATCTGCACAGCATGACAGATCTTACAAGATAACTTATGCCAATCGATTGACCTTTGTTATTTTAATTAATTCTAACAGCACACATACAAGTCACTATTTCAGAAAGATATAGTATCACTTCACAATACCAGTATGGATATTCTATAAATATTAGCATTTGTCCAGAGCCTCAACTGCTCAACAGCAGGAACACCATCTACCTCAAAATTGCCAACTTGCATGCTTAGCTACTTGTTCCCAAATGACCGACAAGCAGACGAAACAGGTTTTTATTTACATGTGTTTCATCAACCAGACCAACTTGTTACAAATGACTATGCCTTACTTTACTGCCTGCTCCCTCAGTACTACTCCATACATGAATGCTTCACTATTTCATGAAAGGATTGTTATTCCATTGAACATGGCACTTTCCAAGGGCAGAATGTGCAGGACTATAATCATACCGGTCACAGTTCAAGCCAAAAATATACATTTACAGTGACTGCATGTAATAGCCAGTCCATACACTGGCATTAATACAATTCTACCTTACATAGCTTATCGATTCCATCCATTACCAACTCAAGAACCAGCCATCCGGTTAAACTCTAATCAAGTCAGGAAAACTGTTCACATTACACATCACAAACCATGCATAACACATTTGTAGACTCCATTTCACATCACATGAATTCATCGTAGCACCATGTTAGACATTGTATTGAACACAAGAGACAAAGTCATTGTTGCATGAATCAAATTGTAACCAAACATCACTTCTTAGTTATCCAATGTTTCCGTACTACGTGCCTCTGCACTTTGTGTAGCTCTATGACCATGGGCTATAAAATTGATGTCCACACACACAAACCAGCCCTAACAGAATCACCATTAGGAGCCAGGCCTACACATGGCATAGTCCGTCCACTGCCACACACAATGGAGCAAGTGCACAATCACAGGATGGGGAGGGTGTGAAGGAATACTGCAACATGGAAGACATGGACATCTTTCCGGTAACAATTCACACAACTTTGATGTCCTCCAATTCCATTGTTGTACTATTCCATGTGGTTGCCTTCCACAGCTCACCATGAAGGCTCTGGTCTGCTAGATGCTTCCCTAGGAAACCGTGGAGGACAGTTTGACTGAAAACCACAAAAATTGAGAGGAGCAATCCAAAAATAAGAAGTCTTGCTTGCAGTCTCATACAGACACACACACACTTGCCCCCTTGCCCCCAGTCTCACACTTGCCCCTTGCTTGCAGTCTCACACTTGCACCCAGTCTCACACTTGCCCCCTTGCTTGCAGTCTCACACTTGCCCCCTTGCTTGCAGTCACACACACACACACACACACACACACACACACACACACTTGCCCCTTGCTTGCAGTCACACACACACACACTTGCCCCTTGCTTGCAGTCTCACACACACACACACACACACACACACACACACACACACACACACACACACACACACACACACACACACACACACACACACACACACACACACACACACACACACACACACACACACACACGTGCCCCCTTGCTTGCACACACACACAGACACACACTTGGCCCACCTTGCTTGCAGTCAGAATCTGGACATTGAAGCAGCACTGAAACCGACATTCAAAGATAATATGCTTAGCCCGTGCCAGACATTAACTTCAGGTTTGGTTTGTTTTCACATCACAGACCCCTTGCACAAAAAACACACGTGTTCCTATGTAAATTTATAATATATATATATATATATATATATATATATATATATATAAAATATATATATATATATATATATATATATATATATATATATATATATATATATATATATTTATATATATATATAATCTATATTGCTTGTTCAATGCAGTACAGTTTTATTGGGTGTTTTAATAGTTAAAAACATTCCTGAAAACAGTGAAACAAAATGCATGCACCAATAAAGACAATACCGCCCAATTCGGAACATTTGCATCACAAGTCTAGTCAAAATCACGTGTAAGAAAAACAAGCAGCACTAAACGCAAACCACTTCTTGTACTTCAGTTCTAATTATAATTTATATTCAGCTTTATTAAACTACCAAGTACTGTGCTGAAGCTAGCAATCTCTATGTCATACCCCCACTTGTAGAAATGTTGCTTATCCAAAAAAAAAAAACTTCTGCCTGCCAGCAACTGTCTACTTGTTTCATGGGGAAAACATGATCACAGTAAGAAATGAAAAGCAAACATGAAACAAGTTTACAATGCACTGCTTAAGGGATTACTGCACAGGATATGAACCACACATGATATAGATTGGCATTCAGTTTAGTTTCCAGGTAAATCCTGTAATGAGCTCGTAAAACAATGTAACCCGCCCTGTAGTCCAAAGGCTGTCATATGCTGTCATATGCATTTCAGTACCCCTGGCTTATATGTTATCTAGTTACGTAAATTTTCTCTGCATGCCAACAACAGAAAGGCTTTCAATGTCGGCAGTTCTTTAACAGTGTGCTTATTGCAATGTACTTGCATCCTACAATCTCAGACAAGATTACCAGTCTTACCAGATGGTCATTACAGCATTACTACTTAGAGCAACAGGCATTTTCTGATTAATAAGCATAGATCAACAGTATAAAAACATGACAGAAACCAGAACATTGTGCAAAAGCAAGGAGAGATGAAAAGCCATTGTAGTACTTGTGTCTACCTTAGAAGGGGTGATACTCTGCACATTTACACTGCATAACTGCCCCTCGCTTTGCTTTGACACATCAAGAGTCAGTCCATGGGGCATTCGGACGCAACAAGTATGTCACAATTTGAAATGTCTCTGGATGACAGCAATAGCCCTGACACATGTCATACCTATGAACCTCACCGCAAGAAATCAGGACAAAGCCATACATAAAAGTTGGACAAAGGCACAAATAGAAGTAGGATTATAGCTCTTATAAACTTAGAAAGATTATGAAATAGTAGGTCTTGCATTAGTATGAATTTTCTAAAGGGTATGAAATCTGAAACTGAAATGTCTGTCATTGTTTTCAATCTTCAGCCTCTAATGATTTGGCACCAATTGTCCCAAAAAACCCACAAGTTTATGTAAAATGGACCAGAAATGTGATTCAAAAAGGTCAAATAGCCACACAATACAGCTAGTAACCTGTCAAAGAAGGGGCACCTTGTAATATTAGTACTGCTAACTTGAGCAGCTGACAAAATAAAAAAAAAATAAACATGCATTTATGAAATGAAATTAATCCGTAACTGATTATTACAGTTAATTGTAAACCCTCCATGTTTTCTGCCAAAATTGCCATTTCTGGGGAGGGATTATTAGGGGAAGAGCAACATTTACAGCCAAATTCAGGGACAATTGAGAGGTTGGGATATGCCGAATTCTATAAAGCAATTTATTTGCATGTACCTAGCAACCTGTTAATGCAGGAAATCGGGACAAGGCAAAATATATGTGGGGGGACAGCTAAACAGTACTAAAAATTGATCTTGTATAAACTGAGACAGTTGATCGAATAACAGGTCTTGCTTTAGCATGCATTTTTCTGAAGGTTATGAAGGCTGAAACTCCATGTCTCATTTAGTGACTTTATTCCGAAAAAAATTGACTGAAAACCATAAAAATTGAGAGGAACAATACAAAAATAAGAAGCCTTGCAGTCTCATACAGACACACACACACTTGCCCCCTTGCTTGCAGTCTCACACTTGCCCCCTTGCTTGCAGTCTCACACTTGCCCCCTTGCTTGCAGTCTCACACAGACACACACACACACTTGCCCCCTTGCTTGCAGTCCCACAGACACACACACACTTGCCCCCTTGCTTGCAGTGACACACACACACACACACTTGCCCCCTTGCTTGCAGACACACACACACACACACACACACACACACACACACACACACACACACACACACACACACACACACACACACACACACACACACACACACACACACACACACACACACTTTCCCCATTGCTTGAAGCCACACACACACTTGCCCCCTTGCTTGCAGTCTCACACATTGCCCCCTTGCTTGCATTCTCACACACACACTTGCCCCCTTGCTTGCATTCTCACACACACACACACACACACACACACACACACACACACACACACACACACACACACACTTGCCCCCTTGCTTGCAGTCTCCCACACACACACACTTGCTCCCTTGCTTGCTGTCTCCCACACAGACACACTTGCCACCTTGCCTGCAGTCTCCCACACACACTTGCCCCCTTGCCTGCAGTCTCCCACACACACAGGCTAAACTGTTTAGTGATCTCTTGGACTGCATGCCTCTAAACAACCTATGAATCTGTTTAGAGTAAACTTTTACTACTGCGCTTCATTCCCTCTGTTTTACTGACCACTGTAGCAATTAATATAGCAGTATACTTTAAGAGAAAATGGTGATGCAAGAGCCTAGCACATCATGATAGAGCAGGCAGATTGCAAACTGGTTAAAGTCATTTAAACAAAGAAGTTTCTCGTAAAATAAATACATCAGTGTAGGTGGAGAGTTTATTCCAGCTGTTTTCATTGTGGCTATAATATGGCTTATGCTATCCATTTTATTACAAAATGAAAAGGAAAAATTGCACCTTGGTTGCTTAATGCTCCTCACTTTCAACAGTGCTGCTATGCCAGTGTATTGTCATTGTAGTAAGTTAATCAATTACTCTTGTAAAACATGATTGTGACTGAATATAAGGGTGACAGTCAAAACAATGAACTATCATGAGCTTAGCTTAACAAAGTATCATACTAGTTTGCAGTATTGGGAGTGTTATCACCAGTACTAGATGTAGGTGAAACAGTAAAGGTCTGAAACCAAGAGCTCAGTTGCACCCCCCCCCCCCATCATTTCCTGGGGATATCTATGTGGTAGCTCCCACTCTAAAGGGCATCACTTGTTAATATTGCATAGCAATGATAATCACAGATGTTGCTATATGCAAAGCAATGGCGCAATGAATGGGCATGGCCAGGGGTGAGGTGGGAGAGAATTGCCTGTTTCAGTTATGCAATAGGCAATAGGCTGGTAAGAAAGGGTTTAAATGGTGAAACTGGAGTCAGTAGAAGAAACACAGATGTTAGGGACACTAGTAGTGTGCTGCAGAAAATACAATGAAAAGGAAGTGTCATGTGGGTTTAAAGGTCAAGACCTTCCTTTTCCTTAAAAATGAAACACTGTTTATACTTTCACACAGATCAGATCTTCAGTATTATTTTTTTTCCTTTTTTTTCAGACCACACTATTTCTGAAAGCCTACCACAGTCACGTCATCCCTTGAATGCTCTACTGTCTTTCAAAATGTTTAACTCAGTTTAATATGGTACTTGGAACCCCTTAAATGTACACCATGACAGAAACCTAAACCTTTCATTGAGACTGGTTTTAAATATGACAGTGGAGCTTTGGTCCAGTGAAGTGACTTCCTGAAAATATTTGTACAGTACTGTACTTAAGTGGATGTTTTAGAAATCAAAACCCTGAAGTGCAAGATACAGCTTATTTGCAGCTTCCTAACTTCCCCAATAAGCTACACTTACACTCATTTAAAACATAAAACAGTTAGAAACATAATAATTTAAAAGCATCTAGCTCAGTAACTACTATTATGGTCCTACAAATTAATCCTGGAGACCTCATTCTACATGATTAACAACCAAACTGTCAGTGTTAACAGATGCAAAACATACACACACACACACACTTGACCCCTTGCTTGCAGGCACACCACACACACACTTGTCCCCTTGCTTGCACACACACACAGACACACACACACACTCTTGCCCCCTTGCTTGCACACACACACAGACACACACACACACACACACACACACACACACACACACACACACACACACACACACACACACACACACACTTGCCCCTTGCTTGCACACAGACACACACACACTTGCCCCCTTGCTTGCACACACACACAGACACACACACACTTGCCCCCTTGCTTGCACACACACACAGACACACACATACTTGCCCCCTTGCTTGCACTCACACACACACACACACACACACACACACACACACACACACACACACCCTTGCTTGCACACACACCCAGACACACACACACTATTATATTATGGTCCTACAAATTAATCCAGGAGAACTCATTCTACATGATTAACAACCAAACTGTCAGTGTTAACAGATGCAAAACATACACACACACACACTTGGCCCCTTGCTTGCAGACACACACACACACACACACACACACACACACACTTGGCCCCTTGCTTGCATACACACAGACACACACACACACACACAATTCCTTGCTTGCACAGACACACACACACACACACACACACACACACACACACACACACACACACACACACACACTTGCCCCCTTGCTTGCACACACACACAAACACACACTTGCCCCCTTGCTTGCACACACACACACACACACACACACACACACACACACACACACTTGCCCCCTTGTTTGCAGGCACGCACACACACACACACTTGCCCCCTTGCTTGCCCACACACACACACACACACACACACACACACACGCACACACATACATTTAGGCCTTTTCTTCACTAGCTGCTACTGCGGTGGGCACACACACATACACACACATTTAGGTCTTTTCTTCACTAGTTGGTGCTGCGGTAGCATTGTCGCCTCCTAGCAAGATGTTGTCCCGTTCGATTCTCAGCTAGAGCGTCTGCTGTGTGGATGCATGCGTGAATGAGGTGTGCCTTTGTTGAAGCTTGTGTGGCAGGCTGGTAAGCCAAAAAACAACCACAAGAGTTAACCCAAAAAGCAAACACAAAAGTTAACCTAAAAAAACAAAACACAAGAGTAACCAAAAAAAAAAAAACATAAGAGGCTCGTAACTGGCATGTAAAAATCGACTAACAATCATTAGCGGACCGGAGTTCCACTGTGGAGACCATTAAACGGGAAAAAACGAAAAACACAAACATACCTCCTCACTAGAGAACAATATCCTACACAGACAGCCCTTCAAAGTAAATTAGCAAAACACGCGCCGATCGGAAAAAGCGACATACAACTACTATCCCATTCACGTGCAATTGAGGACAAAGTGGTTTCAGCGTACATTACAAAAACTTACCAATAACAAATAAAATATATACTTAACATTTTAGCATGCCCCTAGCTTCCGACTCGAGAATACAGACGCCGAATGCACAAACAAAACCGAACGGAGCACACAAATGTAAATAACCAGCAAAACTACAGAAGTTATAAACTAAAAACTCGGCAGCAATACTACAAATTTAAAACAGCTTGCCACACTTATAAGCATTACATCTACTAATGTGCACTTAAAAAAGAACAAAATATAATGGCTAGGGACACACGGACTGTAAAATTCACACTTATAACTTACCTTAAATATGAATTCTTCCAACGCTCGAGAAAAGGCAGACAATCCAAACTTCTAGTTCTTCACACGAAATGGAGCCGATAGGATTCACTTCGATAGAAAAGAAGTTCCACACAGCAGCTTCTCCGTTTTATTAGGGTAATAGTGGGCTGGCCAAGGCAGCGATGACATCAGATTGTGGGAGGATCACAGGGGGTTCTATGCAGCATGCTAATAAGGCAGAGTTTATGTCATTTTGGGGGAGGAAACCTCCCGGGATCTACTCTAGGAGCTATGGCAGATGTGACATCATTATTTAAGAGCCGAGTAGACATTTTTAATTTTGGTTTGAAAACAGAAACTAAAATAGTACGGAGAGTTAGGAAGCTCAGCTGTAAAACAGTTTAGATAATTTTATTTTAAAGCTGCAGTTATTTTTTTTTTTTTGCGTGTAGCACACAAGGGGGACTTAAGGAAACAGCAGATAGAGCTATTGGATTTGATATCCCATTGTTTTCCTTTAAGCCATCTTCCTGACTGTCTCAGATAAGAGTTTGGTTAATATGTAGTTTGGATTTTAGAGGTAGACAAAGTCACATTTTAATAATTACTATATCTTTGAACCAAGTAGAAAGGTTGTTCTTTCATTGATGGGTAGCTACTTGAAGCACTGGAGGAAATAGCAAAGATGCATATTTGGTTTTGTAAGTAATTCAAATCTACAGATGTTTGTAAAATTAACAGTACAAGTGTTATTTGTATTTGTGGTAGAGTGAAGAGCTATTAAAGGGAGCCCATGCTCAGTTTTTGCGATAAGTATGTTTATAGCTTTGGTTGTGCACATGCTGGAGGCAAGAAGGTATGAGAGCTTGTAGCATAAATTTAGTTATTTCAGGTTCCGCTAATATTATCTGTATGGTTTGTTAGTAAGAGAGTAGGGTCCAATGTGATCCTGGATATTTTTTGCTCTGTTACTACAGGCAGCATATTGCCTGATGTGTCAGTTATTGTCAGGTGCAGAGTTTTAGCAAGCTATTATAGGATGCCAAAGAACATTACATTTGATTTTCTCTGACTAATAATCAGCATATTATCATGTGTGCATTGGCAGATCCTTGCAAAACTTATTCTGAGTTTTTGCATAGGGTGTTAGTGTTTTTACTTGATTTTAACAGCAGATGATAATCAGCATTCATTCCTATATTGAGCTGTGATTTCTTGTGCCATAGATGATGATCTGTAGCTTGCTCAGATATGGTAAGGGACACTCTCCAGTTATTTGCATGTGGGTAAATGCCTGGGTGTCATCCGGTTTGAAAAATATCGAAGAATACTTGCTGCTAATCAAGACTGAGACACATTTCCACCTTGTGTCCCATTCTCTTGTGCCTCATGGTCTACATGTGTGCAAGGCAATTTAGCCTTGCACTGACAGAGTACATTCTGTGGCTTTAAACCATGTTTGTGTAATGTCACAAATCCGATGTTTCTGTATTCTCTACAGAGCTTGTAGGTTGTGCAGTTTCTGAATTCCTTCTGATTGTATTTGCATTGCCATTATTTTTGTCACTGTCTTGATGTGAAATCTGTTTTCAATGTGTAATTGTTTTGTTTAGCATATGGTCATCGGTGATTGTGCTACAGCACTTGAAAGCAGTGGTAGCAGCACATCGGTGAGTATATTTGCTTTTTATGCATATGGCTGTGGGTTCTACTACTGTAACCTGTAGATGGACAGGAAATCGTAAGTTGTACTCTAATGTTGGGTGCTGTAGTCGTGACTGTCTTAGTTTCTTTGGTTTGCCATCCATTCCCTATTGCAATGTTATTTTTTTACTGTAACCTAGGCAATGCATTCGTCAAAGGCAGTAGGCACACAATCTGTAGATGAAACACTGAATTGGACATTGCAATGGATAATTCAGATCTGCCTTATGCAAGATATGCAAGGCAACAGTTAAGGGACTGCAGTACAAGGTCAGACCATTGAGATGGCACCATTTTGAGCTTTTACCCCGGGATGCTGCTGGAAATGTTCATAGTGTGCCCAGTCAAACTAACCAGGTAAACAACCGGATAACAAAATATTTACTGCAACTTGCTAAGAAAGAGAAAACCTCTACAGGTAGCCAGTAAAGTGAATCAAATCAAACAGCCCGAGAATCATGGAAATTTGTTTATACAGGAAAAAATCTTAATTACATCTGGTAACAGGTCATGTTACATTTCAATATGTTCATTTTATTCAGTAGTAGTGTAATAACACCGATGTTTGGAAACACAGAAATTTGGTATGCATACTTGTACATTCTGCATGGCAAATGATGCTTAGGTGGTGTATCACTTGCATACTTCTCTGTTGTATTTGCACCAGATACTGCTAGTGTGCAGTGCGGGAATAGAAAGATTAAAACATTACCCTGGTATCAGAGGTGGCAGTGCAACATATTCATAGTGGCTTAACATGAGAGTAGCCCTAAGCAAGCACCATTTGAAACCTGAACAAGCACCTAGAATTATTCAGTGCAGCTTCCACACCTTAAGTCTGAAAATGAATTCACATATTCACATGAACAGGAGTAGCTGCATATTGATGGCTAAAGGTGTATGGGCATGTTGGGTGGTTACTACACTGCAAAACTGGTATGTAATGGTGGAGATATTTGGAAGGCATGAGCAAACACACCAGTATATTAAAGCCATAGCACCAATTGAACTGGAGGCTGACAAATAGATTTAGTAAGGGATTTTGTCCATGCACAAATATTTCAACAGTGATTCTTTGCAGTGGCATCCATTATCTGATTCAAGGTAAATTAACCTTGATGTCCTTTATTTAAAAAAAATCAATAAAAAATGTACTTTGTTATAAGTGACTTCTGGACACAAGAAAAAGGAAGGGGAAAATATAGCAATGTGGTTTGTATGTACAAAGACAAATCCAGGAACACTGCAAAAGTTTTTTTTTTTTTTGCAAGCCAACCAGTGGAGTAAAAACATATGAAGTCAAACACTGCATACCAACACACTTTGCACATGTAAATCTCAATTTTTAACAAGGTGGAAGCATGAAGTGATACCTTAACACTTAAATTAATAAAGATCTAAACTGGTTAATAGTATAAATGTTTTATTCTTTAGCTCCTTGGTGCAAGATCTTACTGGATATGAATGCGGTCAAGTAAGGCCATGGCTATAGTGTAGCAAAAAAATGTCCCCTCTAACAAAGGAAATGCTAGAGCAAAGATTAAATTACATGAGTCAAGCAT